>NC_056729.1:1692937109-1693059609 GCF_019279795.1 Protopterus annectens | reverse complement strand
CCAGTCTCTTAGTGGAGGTGGCTTCACCAATCCTGATTACCTGGGTCCTGTCTGTGAACTAACTGGCAATCCAGTGAGTTATGTAAGGGTTTATGTCCAGTTTGGCGAGTTTGTCAAATATACCCAAGTGGGGTACTGTACTGACCAACTTAGCCAAATTCAGGTAGGTGGTATGCACTATCTACCCCTCATTTATTGTCTTAGTGGCCATCTCAATGTAGTCCACCAGGTTTAGTAGGCATGACCTCCCCCTGAGACAGCCAAATTGGGTTGAGTACAGTGTCTGGAGGTTGCCTATGTTTTTCTTGATCATTTCCATGATAATTAATTCCATGGCTTTGTATATTAGACTAGTCAAACTAATAAGTCTGTAGTTTCCAGGGTCAGTGTATGGTCCATCTTTGTGAAGTGAGATAACCATTGCAGTCCTCCATTCTCATGGTACAAAGCCTATTTTGAGGCTGTACTTGAAAAGTGACTTAAGTGGTCTTGCTAGTTCATATTTCAAGCTGTTTAGGAGGCATCCTGGAATAATGTCAGAGCCCCATGAGGCTGTTTGTGGCCTTAATGAGCACAGCCAGGACATGCTCCATACTAATAGCTGGAGGGGTTATGCTAGTAGGTATGTATTTATTTATTTATTTTATTTATTGACATTTAATTAACAGGAAAGGCCAACTGGGTAGGAACCCATTTTCAGTGGAGGCCTGGGAAGAAAAGCTCCAAAATATTACAAAACATTTTAAAAACAATAATTTTCCAATCTTTAAAAATAGTACAAAAAACCTACAGTTTAAATAATTATACCAAATTAGACATAATATGAAAACATTGCTTAAGAATATAAACAAGTTATATGACAGTAATTTAATAGTTAGAGAAATTTTAGTCAGTTTAACTAAGGTAAGTTAGTATAACACAATCAGGAATTACAAACAATATGAAATAAAAGGAAAGCAGGCTTATGGTATATTTAGAGAGAAAGCCAGGGGAGAGAAATTCATAGAAGTAAGGATGTGGGTGAAGAAGGGAGAGTAAGGAGATGTAACATATGAAGAGGTATTTGTTCACATTTAGGAATATAGTTTATCCTGGTGTTGAGCAAGAACAGATCCAACTTTTTGGATAGGAAGTCTTTCAGAATGGCATTGAAAGATGGGACGGATGGCACTGACCTGAGCAACATGGTGCGACTACAGACAACGCCCAGCAGACTTGATAGGTTTGTGGACAGACAGGAGTTTTTGGTTACTGAATCGTAATGACTGACTGGGAACATAGTTGTGTAGAATGTTATTTAGTTCTGGACAAGCAGATGGATTCTGGATAATTTTATAGGTGTTAAGAAGCTGTGTATATGTTTGTTGATAGGGTAGTTTTAACCAGTTTAGGTTTTTTATTGCTATACAATGGTAGGTTCTGAAAGGGATATTTGCTGCAAATTTGACAACTTTGTTACAGCATTGTTCAAGTTTTAATTTTTGTGAAGCCTGTAAGTTAGTAAGAATGGGAACACCATAATGAGGTGTGGAGAGGAGGGAAGTACTGGCAAGTTTAGTTTCAGGTGCATTGCTGAGAAAGTTTTAGCTTATAAAAAAGCATTCTTAGTTTTTATTGATTTTTTTCTTATGCAATTTTGTATATGCAGGTCATATTTAAGATTATCATCCACTAGCATCTTGAATAATTTGCTATGAGAAGTGACTTCAATGGTTATATTATCAAGACAGAAGACATTACATTTTGGTTTTTTTTTTTTCATGAGAGGGATTTTGGGGGGAAAAAGTCGTAGTTTGTTTTTTTGGGGTTGAGCATGTGTTGTGAGTTACAAAGACATGTTTCAGTGGTTGTTAAAGCTTCCTGAGTATTTTTTTGGAGGTGTGCCATATTGTCATATATGCAACTGAGCGTGGAGTAATCTGTGTACTGTATTAGGGAGGCCTGTTGTATGGATGTATGGAGGTAGCTGGTGAGAATGTTAAAGAGGAGAGGACCAAGGATAGAGCCTTGTGGCACAGTGATGGTGACTGAGAGGTATGGAGAGAAGGTGGAGTGCCATTTTACTGACTGATACCTATTGGATAATTAGCTTCTGAACCATAGAAGGGTGGGCTGAAAGAGACCTAATAAGGACATTTGAAGTAGAAGTTTGCTGTGACAAATTGGGTCTAAGGCTTTATACAACTCTAGACCTAAGTAGGAGACTAGTTTGCTGTTATCTCTAGCTTTATTGACAGTACCTATATAGGTTAAAAGTGCAGTACTAGTACTATGGAAAGGATGGAAGCCATGTAGCGCAGGGAATAAGAGTTCTTCCTGCAGGAGATAGCCTAGTAATTTTTTTGAATAGTTTTCAAGCATTTTGTAAAGGGGGATAAGATTGTTATGCGTCTGAAGTTAGCAATGTCTGTGGAACTTACTCCCTTGTGCAGAGGTTATACTGTGTGACTTTTTCCACAGAGAAGGAATATGGGATTCCTGGAATGACCTATTTATCAGGTCTGAGACAAGGTAGGCAATGCCATCAGCTGCTATTTTAAGGTATTCGCTTGGAAGATCATCAGCTGAAGTAGAACATGGTTTGAGTTTGTTTGAGTATTTGACTCTTGAATCATGGATTAGCCTGGGACTTGCTGCTCTCCCGCTCGGTCATAGGAATTAGGATAGCCCCCCTGCCAGACGGACAACGCGTATAATCCTGCCATTGTCGCTGACTCCTTGGACTCCCAGTGCGAATGCACACACCTGCCTTCTCCAACCCCCAAAGAACCTGACCTAAACAGCTGCCAAAGAGACTAAGGATAGCCCCCCTGCCAGACGGACAACGCGTATAACCCTGCCATTGTCGCTGACTCCTTGGACTCCCAGTGCGAATGCACACACCTGCCTTCTCCAACCCCCAAAGAACCTGACCTAAACAGCTGCCAAAGAGACTAAGGATAGCCCCCCTGCCAGACGGACAACGCAGATAACCCTGCCATTGTCGCTGACTCCTTGGACTCCCAGTGCGAATGCACACACCTGCCTTCTCCAACCCCCAAAGAACCTGACCTAAACAGCTGCCAAAGAGACTAAGGATAGCCCCCCTGCCAGACGGACAACGCGTATAACCCTGCCATTGTCGCTGACTCCTTGGACTCCCAGTGCGAATGCACACACCTGCCTTCTCCAACCCCCAAAGAACCTGACCTAAACAGCTGCCAAAGAGACTAAGGGTAAAGAAAAATTACCTAATTTCAGCACTAGTATTCTGTTACATAGTTTCCTGTAGGATTAGGCAGCAACTGGATATTATCACCAGCCTAAAAGCCCTACTACTAAACCCAGGAAGGTCTACGGAAACTAACAGTGTAAAGTTATTAAACAAGTTAAACATACCAATATCAGTTACCTTTTAGGACTCAGGAGCACCCTTGTGGTGGCAGATCTGACATCGAAAAGGTTATAATACACCCCTGTGGCTTTTCCGCCATTACTCTTGAATCATGGATTAGCCTGAGACTTGCTGCTCTCCCGCTCGGTCATAGGAATTAGGGTATGTAAGTACTAGCATGTCGCTACTGTGATGTTTAGGAAGCTGTTGTATTTACCTTGCATTGAGTACTGCAGTTAAGCTGTGAAAATACAGGTGTGAAAACGCACGTGTAATTTATATCAACGAGTACACTGTTATTACTCTGCCATCTGTCTGCCGACCTGTGAAACACGAGTCATGTTTAAACTATAAAGTAAGTGTATAACTGCTGAATGTGCACGCTCAACTGTAATGTAAGTGTAATTTAAAACATTTAGTGCACTGTTACTACGCTGCTATCCTTCTGCAGAACTGTGAAACTCTAGTCCTGTGTACTTTTTAAAGTAAGTGTACAATTGCTGAAGCGCACGCTCAATTGAGGAGCGATATGCCTCGTGGTGTAATGTAGCTACGCCTTAGGGCTCGTTTGCTGTGTACTTTTTAAAGTAAGTGTACAATTGCCGAAGCGCACGCTCAATTGAGGAGCGAGATGCCTCGTGGTGTAATGCAGTTAAGCCTTAGGGCCTGTTTGCTTATTTAAACAGCGATATCAAAAAAGTGCCAACCAAACAACTGGGAAAGTTTAGCGAATGTATTTTAATTGTACCATGAGCTGTATGTAAAGAGCCTAAGCAGATTTATGCTTTTTTCACTTTCACAGTGAACTTTCACTTCAACGGGCGAGTTGCCTCGTGGTGCAGTTATACCTTAGGGCTTGTTTGTTTACTTAGACAGCGCTATCCCAATATTGCCAACCAAAACACTGGGAAAGCTTTGTGAATGTATTTTAATTGTACTACAAGTGTATCTAAAGAGCTAAAGTAGGTTTAAGCTTATTTTCACTCTTACAGTGTACACCCTCAGATAGGAAGGCTGACTACTGAACCTAGCAAACTATACAAGGGATATACTGCTGTTTGTTGCTAAACCCTCTATCTCTCTCCTCTATTCTACCTATAGATAGCCCCCCTGCCAGACGGACAACGCGTATAACCCTGCCATTGTCGCTGACTCCTTGGACTCCCAGTGCGAATGCACACCCCTGCCTTCTCCAACCCCCAAAGAACCTGACCTAAACAGCTGCCAAAGAGACTAAGGGTAAAGAAAAATTACCTAATTTCAGCACTAGTATTCTGTTACATAGTTTCCTGTAGGATTAGGCAGCAACTGGATATTATCACCAGCCTAAAAGCCCTACTACTAAACCCAGGAAGGTCTACGGAAACTAACAGTGTAAAGTTATTAAACAAGTTAAACATACCAATATCAGTTACCCTTTAGGACTCAGGAGCACCCTTGTGGTGTAGGCCCCGCTCCGCTTCGCCCTCGCTCCGCTCGGGCTCGCTCCGCGCCCCACCCTGCCCCCTATTCCCACCCGCCCCCACTACCTCTACATTTATTAGATCACTAAGCCCTTCCCCTTTTCCACCAACCAATCACTACCTCCCGTGCTCTGACTCATCTCCTCCTCTTTTCTAGCTTGTCTACACTGATCAGGCTACCCCCACCCACTCACCTCCCTCACTTTCTTTGTTAGTCTATTCTGTCTAACTAATCTCCACCCACCTGATAACCTCCCTTCCTACCCTTCCCACACCCTGGTATCTCTTACGAAACCCCCTAGCTCACTTCACTCACTAACCTCTCTAAACCATGAACAAAAAGATTCTCTCTACCCTTCCCTCCATGCTATTACTCCTTACTGTTTCCTATCTCTTAACCAGATATGAAACCCTAACCCTAACAGGTGTCCATCTTTCTAATGATCACACCTCCATTCATTATCATAACCACTCCAAACCCGTCCCTCCGTCTCACTACCATGCTAAAAACCTGATTCCTAAAATAAATCACCCTACCCTTAGCCACCCAAAGGTGCCCTCAACAAAAGACACCCTAAAATTATTAGTCAAACTCCAAAAAATACTTGACTACTTAAAAAAATCTATCACAAGATGTGGTGATATCCACCCCAACCCAGGTCCCAACTCTGACTTAGACCCCAAAACACTGAAAGATACCAGAAACCTAGTGGGCTCCCTCCTCATCCTCCAACTCAACCTTAGAAGTATTAATAATAAGATTCACAGCTTACATGCCTTGCTTGCAACTCACTTCCCTGACATCATGTGTCTATCAGAAACATGGCTTAAACCATGCACTAAGGATGAAGAAATTATCCCACCTGGATATAGCATCCTTAGGAGTGATCGAATAACCAGAAAAGGTGGGGAATAGCTGTTATGTTCAAGAACTCCTGAACATCACCATGAACCCACTCCAACCCCTAAAGCCCACAACCTCGAACTAATGGCTCTAAAGATTCGCCTTAATAATAAAAAAAGTATTAATCTCATAGTGACTTATCTACCGCCAGGCAAAAATATTGAAAACCTAGAACTAATCCTTAGTTGGCTTGCCACCAACTATCCCCAAGAAACGATAATACTAGGGGATGTCAATATAAACTGGGCCCTCTATTCGAACTCCTAATCCTCTCCCCATTAACTTACATGGCTTCTCGCAGAATATTCTAACTCCCACTAGACTGGGCAGTGCCCAACAAAAAGAGAGCATCCTTGACTGGATACTTACAAACAAGGCCCCAATGAATTATACTACAGGGACCCTTCCCAACGACCTTAGTGACCACCTGATTACTTTTATTATTAAGCACAAGTGTCCTACTTCAAATCAATCACAATCCAGACTAGTCAGGAACAGTAAGAATTTTGTCCCGGACCAATTCATTGCAGATCTTAAGGCATGTAATTGGTCCATCCTAAAAACATTACCCTTAGATGATAGTGTGTTATATTTTAATAACACTTTCCTAAGAATACTTGACTCGCACGCTCCTAAGCGTCTCACTAAAACTAAGGTTCGCATTGCACCTTGGCTAACAAAGGACACTAAAGCCAAAATTAAACATCGAGACAAAGCCTGGCATAAATGGAGAGCCTCTAAAACCCCACTAGATCGCATCAAGTTTCTCCAACTTAGAAATTCAACCAAATCAGCAGTATTGTCTGACAAAAAAAACTATTACTGCCACCTCCAAAATAAACACCAGAATAATCCCAAGAAATTCTGGGCCGGTTTTAATCACCTCCTTCATCCAGGCAAACCCACCACCCCTACCCCTGAAAAATTAATTGGTAAAGATCCTAGAGAAATAGCCAACACCTTTAATTCATTTTTCACAGAAACCATTCAGTCCCTGGCCAACCAACTCTCCACTTCCCCCTTGGATACACCCTCAACCAAAGTCCAAACTCAACCTGCCTTCAACCTGCAACCCGTACCTACCTCCTATATTAGAACCCTCCTAAATAAACTTAAACCAACCACCTTAGTGGCTGACTTACTCCCAGCCACCTACCTACAAATTGCATCTGAGGCCATAGCCTACCCTGTTTCTATCTTGGTCAACCGGACCATATCAGAAGCTTCTATTCCCTCTATCTGGAAAATCTCCCACATCATCCCTCTCCATAAAGGTGGATCTTCCACAGACACATCAAACTACAGACCCATAGCTATACTATCTCCTCTAGCCAAAATCATGGAACGCTGCATTCACAAGCAGCTCATTACCCATCTTACTCAAAACAACCTCCTGTCTCACACCCAGCATGGCTTTCGCCCCCATCACAGCACAACTACTGCTCTCCTTTCCTTTATTGACTCCGTAAACCACAATCGTAACAATAGATTAATAACCTCGGCGCTCTTTCTTGATCTTTCCAAAGCCTTCGACATGGTGAATCACCAACAGCTGATCCACACACTGGAGGAAGAGGCATACTACCTTAGCAAAAATACCATAGACTGGTTTAATGACTACCTTTCTCATAGAAATCAGGCTGTGCTATGGGAAAATAGCTTATCCGACCTACTCCCCACAAATATCGGCGTTCCCCAAGGATCTATCCTTGGTCCTCTACTATTCTCTTTATTTATTAACGATCTGCACACTATTATTCCCAGAGCCTCCTGCATACAATATGCAGACGACTCCACACTGATCTGCTCCGACAACTCCCTCGATAAACTCCAAATCGCCACCCAAAACTGTTTTTCCCTAGTTGAAAAATGGTTCTTGGAACTAAAACTCTTGCTTAACCCATCCAAAACCAAATTACTCCTGTTTTTCCCCACTACTCCCACCCCTCAAGGAAATCATTCTCCTTCCTCCAATCACCCCAACTTTCACGTAATATCCAATAATGGGACCAAAATTGACCCTGTCTCTCACACCAAACTGCTTGGTGTGACCTTAGACCACAAGCTTAAATTTGACACTCACATTAATCTGACCATTAAGTCGGTAAACAAGAAACTTGGGTCCATGTATAGAATTAAGAACTTCCTAACCCCACATACTAAATTAACCATTGCTAGGACTCACCTCCTTTCCACACTCCTCTATGCCTCACCGATTTTCTCCTTCCTTAATAAAACAGAACTAAACAAACTATCTACAACCTATAACCACATAGCTAGATTTATAACAGGAATGCCCTATCGTACACACCACTGTAACAATCTTAGAAAACTTCACTGGTTAGAACTACCTAACACTCTCAAACTTAATCAACTTACTGAGGCATTCAAAACTATACACCATCCTGACAAAACCCCCGCAATGACCAAAATATTCATTCCATACTCTAACCTTAATTCCCTTAGATCCTCCAAATACCTTCAAATCCAAACCATTAAAGCTAATAATTCAGGAGGTGAAGCACTCTATGCGAACTCCATTGGAAAATCCTGGAATGCCCTCCCAAACAACCTAAGACACGAAACTTCACTCAACCAATTCAAAAAACAACTCAAAGATCTACTAAAATCTAACTGGTTATGCCCATGTTCTAATCCTGATTAGCAGCAAACAGCCAGCTACTATCTATCCAGTCCATAATTCAACGGGACTTCATTTGTAGTTAGAGTACTCCAACTACCCAAGAATGTTTCAACTACTTAAACTATCTGTATAACCTTTTTATTGTTCATGTGACCTTGAAAGTATTACCTTGTATTCTTATCTCCTGTGTGTTGTTTTTTGTCATATGGAGCTTTTCTCCCCGGGCCTCCACTGAAAATGGACATGTATCCAGTTGGACTAGCCCGGTCAACAAATGTAAAATAAATAAATAAATAAATAAATTGAGTAGTTTATATAAGATGTGGGATCAGGTTTGAAGGTGAAAGTAAATGTGGTGATACATGGCTTTTGGGCAGAGTTAGGATTAGATGCGGGGGAATCCCTGTTTACAGATTCTACACTATCTATGAAGTAAGAGTTGAATTGCATTGTGGCTTTGAGGGGGTTAGTTATTGGGAGAAGGGTTAGGGTTGAATTTTTGGCCAGGATGCAAGATTTCTTTAATGGCTATGTAGACTTTGTTAGGGTTGTGTTTACTATTATTCTGAAAGTTATCATATTATAGTTTTTTATCTTCATTTATTTGATTTTTAGTACGATTGTGAAGCATTCTGAAGTTTTCAAGATATTGTGGCATTTATATTTTTGCCACTCTTTCCACACTTTTTCTGTATCCCGCATTAGCATTCAACTCTTTTTTGATAGGCAAATTGCATTATTTGTTTTTAGATTCTTCCTTCTAAGAGGTACAAGGCTATTTAGGATATTTAGGGAAAGCTGTACTGAATCCATATACAGCATCATCTAAGGGGGAGGATTTTTAGGAATTTCTAGTCAAACACTTCCAGGTTAAACTTGGAAAGATTGCTTGTTGTTTTATAAACATACTGTTTTAGTGGATGTGTGAGCTGTCTGGTTGTATAGATTAGGAGATGATCACTGAGTGACACATTGTACCTGTGGTGTCGTATTTGCTAGGGTATGATACTAGTCTAATAAGGAATTAGATGTCTTGCTATAATGTGTGAGGCTATTAATTAGTTGTGTGAAACCAAGTAAGTTCACTCTAGATGTAGGGGAGTTAGAGTTTATGTACCTCCAATTGATATTCACATCACCTAGTAGTATTTTTTACTTGTGGAATTGTTATGGATATCCAATGTAAGATATCTTCCAGTAGAGTTGTATTGTTGCTAGGAGGGATGTAAAGGACAGTCATACATATTTGTTTATAATTGTTTAATTTTAGGAAAGTAATAAGAGGCTCTGCGGAACTGAATTTTGGTATTCGTTTATTGTAAGGGAAATGTGGTTGTTGTTGGGAAATATTAAAGTGATACTACCATCGTTCATCTTTATATGGTCATTACAGATGATATTATAGCCAGGAGGTGTAATTCTGGAGTTATTTATGTTGGGTTTAAGCCAAGTTTCATTTACAACGAGAACATCAGGCTTACGCTGGGTAATCCAGGCACACAGCTCAGCACCACCCTCAGGTTAAATTATAACAGAGAGTAATCACTTTATAGCCAGTATAAAGCAATAACAGGTTTCCTTTCATTTCCTGAATGCAGAAACCCGTCAGCCAGGAAGACTGAGTAACTGGCATATACAGTCTAATCTACTGGTCAAGAGAAAGGACAGTGGCCATCCTTTTACAGCACAAAGCAGGCATGTATTTGATTAGCTAAAGTTACTACACAGCAAAGTTCTTCAAGTAAGTTTGCTTACGTTGTCCAATGACAAGATATTTGGTGAAAACATTTGGGAGTTGGGCCTTGTAGCAGAGCTCCTGCAGTATCACCGTTGGATGTAGTGAACATCACTGCACTATGAAGGAAGATGGTGATCGAGTGTGACTGGTATTTCATTGAGGGATGCAGAGGGGGAGTGGAGTGTGATGTTTATGCTGAGTCTATTAGCCAGCGGATTTGCTATGTCACTCTGATCAGTGAAGATTGCACCATTGATCTCCAGTTCAGCATATTGCTATGTGCTGCCTTTGCAGGTTATGAACATAGCTGTAGAAGGCCTTGTGGATATCTTTAGTCTGTGAGGTGATATTGACCTTATAATTGGCCTTGTAGGACTTAATTAGTCCTCTTAGTTTTCTAATTAGTTGAATTAGAGAGCTCTTATCATTATAGAAGTAACTGTTCCTGATTTTAGCCATGACTTTTTTCATTTTGTTATATATACACTGTTAAGGTTAGAATTCCACCAGTGTGGTTAGTTCTTAGAGGTGGTTTGGGGCTTACTTCTGGCAGGTACAGCAGCCTCTATATAGCCATTTCCATGTTTGCACATGGTCTCTGTGAACAATTCCGCATAGGTTGCTGTGAACTCAGAGTTAGGAGGGGCATTAAATTTTGGCAAACTATCATTTAATAGGATGTAGTTTGCTTTGGAATAGTTACTAACTGATACAGGGTATGCTGAGTTACCGAGCTGATTTTATTTTGAAGGAGATAGCGTTCTGTTCCAGTCTCACCAGTGCAGGTGTGACACTATGGGACATGCATCATTCTCCCATATTGGTGACTACCAAGCTGACCAAGACTCCTCTACCTTTTGTCCCTGTCTGTCCAATTGATGGTCTTAATGTATAGTAGGCACTGAAGCCTTGCACTACTGGAATACTTTCTCAGATTTAAACCATGTCTCAGTAATTCACAGATGTCTATATTCTCTAGAGTGAGGAGAGTTTGTAGGGAGTGGAGTTTCTTGTTTAGGCTTCTAGCATTGAGCAGTAACACCTTTAAGTTTCTTTGGGTTTTATTTGCTACCTCATTAGGTTTGTTAATTTGGCATTGCCTAAAAAAGGCTCCAAGGGGTGGATGAAGTTTTGACCAATATTCAGTGGTTTAGGGGAGACAGTGCAGACCATCCTTTGCAAAGCAACATGTATTGTTAATCATGTCCTCCCTTGCTGACAAACATTGATTCTCCACTGGAAAGACACCAGGAACTAACCCAATTATTGAGGTCAGTCATCTTTTGTTTGTACTGTGGCATCATCTTTGGTGAAGGTAGAATGCTGCTCAGTGTAAGGCACATACCTGCCAGAGACTCAAATTTAGGGACATCAATAATGTCTCTCTTCATATAGTCCAGGGAGATACATCATAGGTGATTAATGCCCACACAGACCACCCAATCTCCCTGCACCCTCCCCTACATTTGCCAATCTCATCTGAGGGCTACCCCCCATCGGACCATGTCTCCCCTTAGGGAGTGTCATAGGGTAATGCCCTCCATCCCAGGATGGGCCTGTCCATCCCTGCCTGTCAGCACCTCTGACGCTGAGATGCTAACTCACCCTGGGTTACCTGGGACATATTTTCGGCTTTATCCTTCAACGTCATGGTGCTTGTCTAATGTTGAGGAATCTTTGAGTAGATTTGTTTTTCATCTTAAAGTCATGCCAGAGTGTAGTGGAGTACTTAACACACTCATAGTAAGTGTACTTGGCTTGCTGTAGAGCTTTTTGATCTGACGTATATAACCAGCAGGCTCAAAGAGGGGCATAAAAGAGACCTGTAGCTTATAATGATACTGTAGGCATTGTTTATCTTGAGCTCTACAAGTTCTGTTATGGTATTATGCATGATTTGTCATGAAACAATACATCCACTAACAAATATGCTTCATTGGACCTAATCTGTGCAATGCAACTGAGTTTCTGTAACTACACAAATATGCATTTCTTCAAAGTAGACAAAGGCCTCAAGCTCAGACATTTTTCTGTTTAGCCTTGGAACATTGAATAGTACTACAATACTACCTTGATATTGCTAGAATCTGAAATTACTAATGAGTCAATGAGCTGAACAAACTATGATGGTTTTAACCAGTTAGGGGAAAGCCATGAAATATGAGATGCATCCCACCCGCATCAAATCAGGAGAATCTGTTAACCCCCTTGCCTCATGCAGACACATGCTGTATCTCACCAGAATGACACTAGGTCACTAGCCAATTGCTGAAGCAGTTATTGAGATGCAGCCCATCCCAACAAATGAGGAGAATTGGTTAACCCATTTGTCTCATGCAGAACATGCTGTATCTCACTGGAATGACAATAGGTCTCTAGCCAATTGCTGAAGGCAGTTATTTTATCTTTGAACTTACACATCATTCCTGGTGAGGAAAGAATACTGTTCAACACCAGTGACTTTCTTCTTTGGAGATATCAAGGAGAGTTCAGTAAAGTCTATCCACATCTCCCTAATCCTAACACTAGATAGATATCTTACCTTTACCCTCTTCATGTCCAACCAGGTGTGTACATTATCGATGTGTCTAGCTTTTGGCTATAGACTTTGCGATTGTGTGCCAGCATATAGGACCTTAAAGGAGCAGGCTTGGAGTTTTGGCGTTTCATAATACAAGTATGTCTGATATTGAATACATGGAGGGCTTAGGTATATATTTTTTAACAACCTTAACATATATTGGTAAGGTGTTATTCTTCTTTCAATGGGGACTTAGTATTGTTGACAGAGAAGCCTTCAAACTAAGCATTTATATCTCACACATATGCAATCAGCATGGTCGAGTGGTAAAGAGTAGTCAGCAAATATAAGGCAGTTGTGACACTGCCTCAAATCTCCAATAGCTAACAGATTGGCAAGGGCAGAGATTTGCACAAATTATGAGTCTACATTTATGAGGAGTATTGATTTTATAAGAGGTTGAATTGGAAGAATTAAGCAGGCATTGCCAAAAATGAAAAACAGTAGCAGTGGCAGATTAAAATAGGGGTATTTCAGGCAGCTGCCAGGGCCCACTCCTTCGGGGAACCCATCAAGTTAGCTGACAAATCGCAGCAGCAAGGCATTTTTTAAAGTTATAGCATTTCTGTGCTGTTGATATCCAAAGTATAAGTGTTTGCTCACTGACTTAGACAACGGCGAATAGACACGTGTACATGGTCTTTCATCGTTGTTTGCTCACTGACTCAGTCAACGGTGAATAGACACATGTACATGGTCTTTCATCGTTGTTTGCTCTCTGACTCAGTCAACGGTGAATAGACACGTGTACATGGTCTTTCATCATTGACTCTGCAATGCAAAAGGCAACACCATACCTCTCAGCTGTCCAGTATTTGCCAGAGTACAGAATTCTAACGTCAAATAACATGGTCCACACAAAATTCCAAAGGGAAATATTAAATTATGAATTTTTCCATTTTGACCTCACCAGTTGCTCACCGTCACAGCAGTGTAACATTGTTAGGGACTGACTATGGTGAAGATAACCTTATTTTCATTTTTTCATATTTTGCAAAATGCTTCATATGTATTTTAAAAAGTGTACCTTCAGAATTATCCGGGGATTTAAAATTAGCTATCAGCTCAGAACAGTTAACCTTTTTCCCCTCTGTATAGCAGCACTTTTATGAATATATATTCAGTTACAATAGTCATCCTTGCAAAGTAGACCACAACTAGCACAAACAGTTCCAAGTTCACAATCCATGGGGATCATGCTTGCTCTTTTTGAGGCTAAGGCTCTATTTAAGGCTCAGCACAATGCCATAATCAATCTGCTATTTCCAGTGTTGCCTGTAGGGAAAGTGTGTAAGGTTAGTTACAGTGCAAGTGGTATGCAAATGAAGTCATCCGAATGCAAAATAAATAAAATGAAAGACATACTGAACTGGTTAAACATACCACATACTGAAATGGCAACTAAAGAACTGCCTCTAGTTTTAAAAGTCTTGTTTTTTACCATTATGGAATGTGTTTAATGGAACTGTTGGCTTATAACTCTACACTTTATCATATTACATCTGCAATGCTTAGAAAAGTCATATAAGACATAATGTTTAGAGCTGTTAAAATGTGTTAGCATAACTATTTAGCTTAACGCATTCTTTTTCTTTATAATTTGCCATCTTATCTTACTCTACTCTCAACCCCTTTTTACTACTTCCAGCTCTTTAACTAAACCCTACTCCCTGGATCTACTGAAGCTCTCCTGGTGAACAAGAACCTATATCAAGGACCTTCCTTTGCCTCTTCCCCAGTTTTTCTCAAGAAATTGGGCTTCCCACCTCTGAACCCTGCATTTAAAAGGAATCCAGAAAGTATGTCTTCCCTCATCTAGCCTTAGTGATTTTTGTATTCTGTTTTTTGTAACCTCAACTCCAGTGTCGCTAGTTCAGCCTGGACACATAGCAGCCTCAGCCCCACTCTCCCTACTATTAGTTGCCCCTTCTCCCTTTCTAACTTGCCCACCACAATATCCCAGGCCGCCTGAAAGAATCCCTAAGAAACCACATTGTCCTTTAGTTCTCATCCCAGCTTTTGCCTGCAAAGTAGTCTCTTCTGTACTTCCTCTTTGTGTCCACTAGAGGGCACCCTAACATTGCAACATTATTCTACCTGAATCTCTCTCTACCTGTACCTTACTATTACCTACTATTCCTGCTGATAATAACATTGCTTCTAAACCTTTCCTCTTCTCTCCCACTTATATATTTTTTTATTAAAGTCTCAGTTTGAACATAACCTAACCCTTTTGTCACTTCTCTCACCCACCTTCACTTACCTTAAGTTAGCTGCTTTCCTGATTGTTTTCTGACTGTTGTCTTTCCTTTGTCTGTACCCACTCCGTTCGCCCTGCGGGCTCACTCCACTCCCCTACCCTACCTCCAATTCCCACCCATCCCCAGTGGTCCTACACTTATACTTCCTTAACCACTCCCACTATTTGTATTCCTCCAATCACTCTTACACCCTTCCCTATACCACTTATAACCATCCACCTGCCACACCTACCTTCACAATTAACATCCATCTCCTGTTCTCATTATTTCTTCATCTTCCCAAATTAACTCCTTGTTATTCTCCTGTCACTATGCCTACTCTAATAACATCATCACATTCAAAACAACTTCTCACATTCTCAATTCTCCCTTTCCTTATTATACCCTACTTTCTAACTTCCTATGAACACTATAGCCTCTCAGAAGCTAATACTCTCTCCAAACACATAACTTTAACTACCATAAATTCATCTCATCACTGTTTTAACTTCATATTTTATCCCAGCTACCTAGCTACAAAATTTCATAGAACGATTCACATTACCTACTCCCATCAAAATGACAGAAAATCACTACTCATTTCCCATAAACCCTCTGACTGGTTAAAAAGATTAATCCTCTCTCTGCTAGCAGGTGACATTCAACCCAACCGAGGCTCAAACAACACCACAACTGCAAACCCACTTTCCACTCTCTCCTCTAACTCAAAAAAACTAACCAAACCCTCAAACTCTCTAATGATAGCTCACCTTAACATCCGCAGTATTAAAAATAAAATTGCCCCCCCTTCATGCACTACTTGATGTACACTCATTCGATATCCTTTGCTTGACTGAAACCTGGCTTAAACCAGTAATTCAGGACAAAGAGATTATTCCCCCCGGCTACAACATCCATCGACTTGACCGCACTATAAAAAAGGTGGTGGGGTAGCAATCGTCTATAAATCAGGGATGCAAATCACTGCCTTACAGGATAAACCTCCCTCCAAAAGTAATGCTGAAACCCTTATATCCAAACTCCAAATTAATGCCTACAAATCCATCTATATAATCTGCATATACCTGCCCCCAGGCAATAACAGCAGTACCTTAGAAGAAATCCTTAGCTGGCTGGCCATACACTTTGCACAAGAAACTATAGTCCTTGGATATGTCAATATAGACTGGAATACCTGCTCTTCAACTAACCCTTCCACCCTCTTAAATCTTCATGGTTTCTCACAAACTATTCTCTCTCCTACCAGAAGAAATAAACCTAGCAACAAAGAAAGCATTTTAGACTGGATTCTGATAAATAGCCACCACCAAACATATACAGTAGGTACACTGCCTGATGATATAAGTGACCATGCCCTTACTTACCTAATTAGACATAAAACTGATAACCCTAATTTAACAAAATACAAAATGGTTAGAACAAACAAAACTTTTAACCCTCATAGATTTGAAGCAGAACTTAGGTCCTGCAGTTGGTCTCCTCTTAAACACCTCCCACTGGATGATGCCGTGACATATTTTAACTCTAAAGTACTATCTATTCTTGATGCACATGCTCCCACAAGGTCCATCAGACTTTCCTCAAGAGCCGCCCCTTGGCTAACAAAGGACACAAGGCAAAAGATTATTTTGAGAAATAAACTCTGGTCCAAATACCGCAGTACTAAAGATCCCACTGACCATCTCAACTTTAGACAAATAAGAAACATTACAAAAAAAGCAGTAATTCTGGATAAAAGAAACTACTACTGCCATTTGCAACAGGCTAACCTGCATAACCCACAAAAGTTCTGGGCAGGAATAAATAATCTCATGAAGCCTGGCCAATCGGATACTCCAAGCCCAGCAGGCACCTCCCAAGATAACCCCAAACAGACTGCCAATGCCTTTAACACCTTCTTTACTGAAACTGTCCAGTCTCTTTCCAATCAACTCTCCCTTGATATCTCCTGTCTTTCCTCCTCCTCTAACACTTCCATTCCCACATTTCAACTTCAACCTGTTCCCTCTGCACTCATTCGCTCTCTGCTACATAAACTTAAACCATCCTCTCCATCTGCTGACCATCTACCTGCTCTGTATCTAAAAGTTGCTGCTAATGCACTGACCTATCCCATCTCCATCCTGATTAACAGAACCATTGAAGATAGCTACATTCCTTCTCTCTGGAAAATATCTCATATTATTCCCCTTCATAAAGGAGAAAAGTCAACTGAACTTTCTAACTACCGACCCATAGCCTTGCTCTCTCCTCTTGCTAAAATCATGGAAAAATGTGTCCAGAAGCAAGTTCTGAAACACCTGTTAACTAACAATATGCTAGCTAATTGTCAACATGGTTTTAGACCCTACCATAGCACCACCTCTGCCCTCCTCTCCTTCACAGACTGCATCAATAAAAATACGAACAATAATACCCTTAGCTCTGCTATATTTATTGACCTATCCAAAGCCTTTGATATGGTCAATCACGAAATAGTGTTACACTTACTTAAATCATTTGCAATTGACACAAGCTCAATTAAATGGTTCCACTCTTACCTGGACAACAGAAAACAGGCAGTGAGGTGGCAAAATAACTTATCCAACCACCTCCCCATTACTCTAGGAGTCCCCCAGGGCTCAATTCTTGGCCCTCTCCTCTTTTCAATTTTCATTAATGATCTTCATACTCATATTTCTCCTGCCACCTGTATACAATATGCAGATGATTCTACTTTAATCTGTTCTGCCTCATCCCCCTCTGTACTGCACTCTCTCACCCAAAATACTTTTGAAACCGTAGAAATTTGGTTCCTCAAACGATGCTTAATTTTGAACCCCAAAAAAAAAAAAATTATTACTCTTTTCACCAACCCAAAAATCCTCTCCACTGAATTTCTGTGTCACATCAAATAATGGCACGGACATATCACCCGATCCAACTACCAAACTCCTCGGAGTTGAAATAGACAACAATCTGACCTTTGATACACACATCAGCAATACTATAAAATGAGTTAACCGAAAACTAGGCTCCCTCTATAGAATTAAACCATTCCTTACTCCACTTGCCAGAACTTCCATTGCTCAGACCCATCTTATCTCCACTCTCCTGTATGCCTCTCCCATCTACACTTCAGTGTCCAAAGCTAACCTCAGCAAACTGTCTGCTGCCTACAACAATATTGTCAGATTTGCCACTAATTCTACTTTTAGAACTCATCACTGCCAAAACTTAAGGCAACTACGATGGCTCGAACTACAAAACCAAATTCTATTTCACCAGATCTCCTTAGCCCACAAAATGCTTTACAAACCCATAAACACCCCCATTCTCACTTCACTTATCACTCCATACTGCAATCTTAAAAGCCTTCGCTCCTCCGACAAACTACTTATATCGACTAGTAAACCCAATAACTCAGCTGGCAAATACTTGTTCTCCAACACAGTAGGAAAAACCTGGAATACTCTTCCTCACAATCTCACAGCAATCTCCTCTCTTCCCTGCTTCAAATCCCAACTCAAAACACACCTCAAAACCTACTGGCTCTGCCCCTGTAGCAACCCTGACCAGCTTACCTTGGTATCTAGGTACTCTCAACTTTTCTGCTGTAAATAACTACCTTTCCTCAGGTATCTAGGTACTAGCAATTTTTTTTCTTTTTTCCTTTCTTTAGCTTTAAGAAACTCTTAACAAAATACACTCTCTATTTCTCAACTTCTGCTTTTTACTTAATATCTAATGATTTTTGACATATATATTATAACCATGCTTAATGTTTTACCTGTTATTACAAATGCTTGCATGTGGAGCTTTTCTCCCCGGGCCTCTGCTGAAAATGGACATATATCCAGTTGGACTAGCCCAGTCAACAAATGTAAAATAAATAAATAAATAAAATAAATAAAGAATATAACAATAGGCTGAGTTTTGTCACAAGTAATAGGTAATTGGAGCTAGATGAGGGCAATGAAGAGATGGGCAAGACAAACTGGATAGCAGAGATAGGAATTAGGAAAGTGGAGTAACATGATGGGGGGGGGGCAGCAAAAGAAGTGGAGCACAGGAAGGTCTTACAAACGCTTCCATTCTGGTAAAAGTAGGTGGGGTAGGAAAATTATTGTGAGGGGAGGATTTCCTGAGCTAAATGACTGATTGCAGTAGTAATAAGAAAGAAATTCCTTGTTTTCCCCATGGAGTTTCCAGTGTTTTCTTTTCCCTAGCAGTATGTTATCTGAGAAACTTAGGGGTCGCTCATCCATGTCTGTGCAGAAGGTCATGCCTGACTACCCCTTCATCAGCAACCCCAGAGGGAAAGAGCACACACAGACTGAATAGACTGGTCACATTCCCTTTGGAGAGGCTACAACCACCACAAATATAACTTCAGCCTACTTAAGAGCAAATCTAGAAATAGTCAGGGATGCATACCGAAATTAGAGACACTTTTTAAATATTGTTAACATTGACTTGAATATTTAACAAAGTATGTGAATTAATATGCATTTTCTGGAGCAAAAGAAGTTTGTAATATAATTATTGCCATTATCTCAGTGTACTCCACCACCTTTTATCCCCAAATCACCATTTTTAAGAGAGACAGAGTGAAATTCTGAGCCAAAATTAGGGACTCCCTAAAAATCAGGGACAGTTGAATGGTATGAAATTTCTGCATTAGCTATGGACAGCATTTGTTTCTCCACCCAGTGCTTCCCTCAATGTTAAAATGGTATCCCTTTCCTTAGTTCTGTCATACTATATGCAGCCCTGGGCAGTAACAGTGACAGTTATAATTAATATGTGTACTGTAGCACATGCACAGACCACTGTATTAAAGAAAAATGGATTTGTCAGTGGGCAAGGGAAGGGTCACAGAGGTGCATTGTGTGGATTCTTTCATGATAATAAAGGCCTGTAACATGGTATTATAACAACAACATATCAGTCGTTCAGCATGCCTGTACCACTTACCATCATGGCAGCAACTGAACGCCTGGAAGAATGACCTGACAATCCACATTTAGGTCACGTCCAGAAGACAAATGAGAAGACTAGCCCAGCTTACAAGCTGCACCAGAGAAATGTACTTTTTTCTTTTCTTTTTAGGCATTTCTAAATAGTTTTTATTATAATAGTAGTATTATAAATAATATTCATATAATATTATCTTTAGAAAGACAACCACCCTTGGAAATATGTATATATATTTATTTATATAATGAACCTCTCAGAGCTGAGTCTGTGGTCTGGGATTTGGAAACACATGGAGACAGTGATGTGGCCTTTGACCATTATGTGTCTACTAGCAAGGAAATAACTATGTTACACAACTTATAAGCAAGAAAAGGACATCTAGGTCCAATGATTTCATTGTTCCATGGTCTCATTATACCAATAGTTGTGCACGATGCCCACTTCTGTATCTTCTGTATGTACCTGACAAGGCATATGCAACAACTGGAGCATCCACAGTGTTTTTTCACAAAAATGGCACACACAGCATGTCCTACTCAGGCTGCCTCAGAGTCTTATCCCTGTACTTGGTCTCCTCCAGACCGCTGAGTGGTAATCTATGCCTGGTTTTCAAAGACTCCTCTAATCGAGCCTTGATGGAGCTGTTGCACATCCACAAAACAAAAAGCATTAGAAACACCCAATCAGGGGATCTACACCTCATCTAGCTAAAGTGTGGAACGCACATCCGCCTGCTCTCCAGACCATTAGTAGTCCCTCCTTATTCCAAAAGTCTCTATAGCAGTATCTTTCTACTCAATGGCTCTGCTCAGGCACAGTCTCCCAAGCCTCCATAACCTGATCACCTGTTTGACTCCATCAATTCCATAATCATTATTCTCCAAACCTGAGTGTCACCCATGAAAAGTACCTTCTGGCTTATTCATCTTCAGCTGGCATAAGAATAACTGAAAAACTATAATTGCACACTTTGTATGTCTTGTCTGCTCAGTTTTTTCTTTTGTACTGTTTACTGTGCCATGAGTCAAAAAATATATAGAATGCCTTCATAACGTTTAGCCCCATAATTTGTATAACGTTTCAAGTGAGTTTTATGTTTTTACCCTTTGTAATCCTTGTTTAACTAATGTCTATTATCTTGTACTTTCTGGAGCTTTTCTCCCCAGGCCTCCGCTGAAAATGGGCTCATTTCAGCCCAGTGGGCTTTCCTGGTCAACAAAAGCAAATCTATAAAAATAAATAAATAAAATCTGCAACATACATAAGATACGTTGGATGGACAGGTGTGTGTTTCTACCCACACTTATTCAAGCACTACTAGGATTAGTGGATGGGGAATCACCAATTTACGCTTGCACTGCCACTTATGTACCTAGTGTGAAGAAGAAGCTTGTAAATATTTGGCTAGTCATACACAAACTGTACCCCCAATAAAATGAGGGGCATCAAAACCTGCCAAATGCATTTGGGAAGCATGAGTGGGCACAAAAAGGCCTTCAGGGGGTGATTAATCTATTAATTACCCATAAACCTACAGACCTATTTGTTAACTGTGTAAATGCACTGGACATAAGTGCCCCTTTTCAGGGTGATGTGGGAACACTATCTGGTAAAATGATTTGCTCAGACTAACACAGAAGGCAAATGAAGGTGGGAAGAATCAAACTCAGTCCTGTGGGTAGAGGAAGCAGCTCATGCACATCTCACAGCCGTAATACTCTGCACTAAATACCAGACTGCCTGGTTAACCACTGTCTTAAGTCCGAGTCATGCGACAGGCAAAAGGAGGCTGAGGGAATCAAAACCTGTACTATAGGAAGGGAAGGGGCTTGTTAACAGCCCATAACTTTAATTGTCTGATTGTCTGCACTGGTTGATTTTTCACAAAGTCGACTTTCATATGACCGAGATCATATGATCGACTTTTGAAAAGCCGACCATGGGGAACCTCTATCTCCACACAGTGCTGAATGGGAAAATTTCCCTCTTCCGCACTGTAGTGCGATTTCAGAGTTGGTATATTTACGTTATGGGGGGTGTGGGGGGTTGAAGCCCCCTGGGGGGGTGCGGGGGGGGCTTGCCCCCTACTAACAGTTTTAAGGTAAGTGTTCATTGTGTTTGTTTGTGTTTATTTTACATGGTCGGCTTTCTGAAAGTCAATCAAGTGGTCTCGACCATATGAAAGTTGACTTTGTGAAAAGTCGACCATGTAAAGTAGACCTATAGATATATATATATATATATATATATATATATATATATATATATATATAACATACTCGCAAGACACCTTCAATAAAAGTGATATGGAGTCTTTCAGCAAATCACAAAGCGTATTTTAATTAATTGATTACATGTGCAATTATATAATTATTATAATATTATGCTTAGAGCAAATACTGCACAATCAGGAGAAATCTGCTAACTTTATTGAACAAAGGACGTTCCAGTCAGGGAAAAATCTTCCCCTTACAGATTCACACTTCATAAAACTGCCATTGGTAAAATTTGTTCAGTTAAGTCACAAAATGCTCAGAGTCACATACTAGGCAAAAACAGGCTGAGAGACTCAAAGCACGGGAAGGTATAGATGCAGATTATAAAAACAGCTCAACATTTTTAATCCACTGTGCTGTCACTTTTTTTTTTGCACAGTGGCAGGCTGACTGTTAGTCAGCAAAGGCAGTTGTAGTACAGAACTGGGCCCTTTCGTGTTCCAGAAAACATTTCTTTATTTATTTTACATTTGTTTACTGGGGAGAGAGCTGTCAGTTTTCAGTGAAGGCCCAGGGAGAAAAGCACCTGAACAATGGCTAACATACTATACATAAGACATTTACATGAGCATTGTGGTTTACATATTCACTTATAAACATGTAGCAGATAATAACATATGATTGCATAAGATATTTACATAACCATAGAGATTTATACATACAATTAAAAGTATAGCAGGTAGTAACATATGATGGTTGTTCATACAGTATGTTTAGTAGACATAATCTTGAAGATGTACTGAAGATAAGACAAGAAAGGAAAACTAAAAAAGGAAGAGTATATAGACAAGTTCATATGAGGTACATTGACATTTTAAGGGAAAGCTTTTCAACTTAGTCTATGGGTATAGATGGGACAGAGGTAAGTAGTTAGCAGTGAGTTGGTAAGTAACGTGTGATAATACATAGTGCATCTCTGGGAGTTTTTAATTGAAGGTGGGGGGCATTAAGAGGAGCCCATTGATTGAAAACTGCCTGGAGTCCAAGGTGTACTTAAGCTACCAATAGTTACTGGCTACTACCTTGTTCTTGCTAGTAATACCTCACCAGAGTTGCACACATCTGAGTCAGTGTCCCTCTTCTCGACCCTGGAGCCATTATATTTTGTATATGAATCACCCAGAGGGAGGCAAAGCAAGGATATGCTGGGACATTTACATGTTGCTCCTATCCATGAGGGACAAGAGTGCTAAACTGAGGTGAATTTGCGGTTATGCATCCATTCATCCAAGCTGTGCTTCAACGGAGTAAGAGAAGCACTTTGTCTTATGTGGAGTGTAAGATTGTTCCGCAGAAACAGAAACCTCTAGGATACATACTTGTCCCTCCAACATGTTCTATTCATGTTAGCGTTCTCCTAACACTGGCTTAGTCCAACAATTACTGTATAGGATTAAGGCATGAGCTTTTAGAGAGCTGCTTCCCATAGCCTAAGGTTTGATTTCTGAAGTCTGCATTGACTATGATACGACTGAGCAAATCACTTAACCAGACAGTGCTCTGATGCAGCTGGGAGACTGAGCCTGACTCCTCAATGGGCTTTTGGATCACATACTTAGTAACTACCTATGAAGTTCAACTCAGTACCAAACTGTGCAATAGCCCAAAAGTTAAACTGAAGAGGTTCCCAGCAAAACAGTAGTCAGACCAAATGGAGAATTTATACACGTACTTCCCTGTTCGAGGAAATGCCACTCTACTCCTTCTCTCACCAAGAGCAAAAGAGTAGCCTTGATCCCAAGAAGGGTTTAGGCAAACAGACTGCAGGCTTTCCAATGATCTGTGCTCTTATCTCAGATGGTGCAGATTTTAAAAGTCAGCTGGAAAAGGAGGTTAATACTGTAGGGATTGTGTTGTGCATTGAGTGGATGGCACGATATAAAAGGGAGGGTAACTTGAAGTTTTGGCATTGTAAGAGGAGCTTGGTTTTAAGTAATGCATACTTCCTATTTAACAATGTCAGGACTCCTGCATCAGAAAATCTAGTGAGACCTCTCCCAGCCTGAGTAACCTGACTCAGCTGTTTAAAGATTAGTTGAATGGCTTCAGTTTGGATGGTGAGTACTGCTATACTGTTTAGGTCACACCTGAGCAGGTTGCCAGGATAACGCAGCTGTCCTTTTAAAGATCTACTCATAGGTTCATAGGTTCATAGGTTTATACTAGGCTATCTGCCCTAAGGCATTTATAAGCCTAGCCCAAAGTTTTGTGGCTTACGTCACCCCTTATGTTAAAAAATACTGTGCCCATTAGTTTGTTGTGCCTCTGTCCAGCAGTGACACAGAGATGATTCCCGGGGTAAACCTATGATCTCCCATCCGCCGGTCAAGATTTCTCTTGAACAGAGCCAGCGAGGTGCTCTGCCTCACATGGACCAGGATTATATTCCACAGCATAGGGAGTCTCTGGGTGACAAATTTATCCCTCCAGCATGTCCTATTTATATCCGTGCTAAGGTTTAAGTTGCTTGCTCTAGTGGAGCTGGTAGATTTGGATTTTTTGAGGTGGAGCATGTCCATTAATTCCGGGTTGGACATGGCCTTGTATGTCAGGCACAGGTCACCTCTGAGCAGGCGGTATGTGACTGAATAGAGCTGGAGTTTCTTCAGTCTGGCAGCATATGACAGATTTTGGAGTCCCTTTATCCTTTTTGTGAGGAACTTTTGGGGTCTCTCCAATTGCTGCAGGTATCAGGTGAGATACATCCCGAATGGGGCATTGTACTCGATCATTGGTCTGATAAGTGAAGAGTACAGGGGAACAATGACCTCACTTGATCTGGATGTGAATCCCTTCATGATCAGGTGGGCAATGAAAAAGGTCTTTCTAACCACTTTAGCAATGTGAGTGTCAAAAGAAAGGCCACTGTCAACCTGGGTCCCCAGGTCCCTGATAACCTCTTCTGTGCCTAATGGATTGCCACCTATATGGTAGCTTGGGGTTACCTTGTTTTTCCCGAAGGGTATGACTATACATTTTTTGACATTTAACTTCAGGCCATGGCTCTGGCACCAGTTATCAGTTTCCGTGAGACCCCTCTGAAGGATATCTGTGTCCGATGTACTTTCCACTATAGCGCCCAGTTTGCAGTCATCTGCAAACTTTGTCAGCCATAGTCCTCCTATGTTTGCCTGTACTTCTGAGAAGTAGATGCCGAACAACAGGGGGCCAAGGACTGAGCCCTGTGGGACACCACTTGTGACCGGCTTGGAGTCTGACATGGTGCCAGCAACTCTACCCTGTGGGTTCTGTCCTTTAGCCAGTTTGTAACCCATCTTGTGACATATGGGTTTACATTTAAGCTGGTAAGTTTCTCTATAATACCCGAGTGGGGTATTGTGTCGAAAGCTTTTGCAAGGTCAAGGTAGGCTGTATGGACTCCCTTTCCCTCATCAATGGCCTTGGTGACTGTTTCGAAGAAGTCGACCAAGTTCAAAAGGCAAGATCTGCCCTTGACAAAGCCAAACTGGGTCGGGTCCAATGTCTGCAAGTCCCCTATGTCTTTGTTTATGAGTTCCATTATGATCCTCTCCATAGCTTTGCAGACCAGGCTTGTTAAGCTTATGGGGTGGTAATTACCAGGGTCCGTAGAGGCACCGCCTTTGTGGAGTGGGACCACAGTTGCCGTACGCCACTCCTTGGGCATGTATCCTGTGGTAAGGCTAAGATTAAACAGCTGCCTTATATGCGGGTTTAGTTCCTCGTTGAGTTCATGTAGCACACAGCCGGGGACACCATCCGGTCCCTTTGATGCTGTGTTTTTAGCTTTAGAGAGAGCCGCTTTCACCTGCGCATTTGAGATGTCTGGGAGGCTACACTCCGCTGGGATAGTTATCTCTCCTTTTGGGGGGGGGGGTGAAGTTTGCACTGAACCTGTCTGCCAGTATGTTGGCAATGTCTGTGGGTTCAGTGATTTTTGTATCATTTTGGACTAATTCTGCGCATATCTGGGAGTTACCACCCAGGTTTCTAACATAGCTGAAGAAGGCCTTATGATTGTCTTTTGAATCTATTGCAATTTTTCTCTCAAAGTTGTCCTTAGATGATTTTATGAGTGCTCGTATTTTTTTACTAATAATGATCAAGGGTGTCTTCTCTTTTATGGATTTTGCTCTATCATGTAACAGCTTTCTCCTCTTATTGTAAAGTTTGTTTATGGCTGGGGTCCACCAGACTGGACGTTTGCCCTTGGTGGAAAGAGTCTTGGTTTTATTAGGGATTGCCTGATCCATGCAGTCCTGGAGGTGTTCGTAGAAGGCATTTGTAAGGGCTTCCGCAGCTTGGGTTGTGGTTTCCACTGGCTCGGGGGCCTTGAAGGATACCACACCAGTCTTGAGTAGTGTGAAGTTTGCTTTAGAGAAGTTCTTCACTGTGGTCTTTTTTGTTTGGGGTGGGGGCGGGATGTGGATTTCCAGTGAGATAAGTTTGTGATCTGATCTCACCAATGAGGGATATACTTCCGGTGTGGAGCATTTTGTCCCCATGTTTGTGATGATGAGATCTAGTATATTTTCTCCTCTTGTGGGAACGGTGACTAGTTGTTCCATGGCATTTGAATTTATGAACTCCAGGAACCTTTGGGCTAGAAAGTTGGGGCTTGAGTAATGTTCCCAGTCTATATTCGGGTAGTTGAAGTCACCCAATATAATGGTGTTTGGAGATACATTTATACCCTCCAGTGTCTTCAGGAAGGCTGTGTGGGGTTCCTGAGTTTGAGAGGGTGGCCTGTAGCATGCTACAAATTGTAGAGCAGTTTTGCCTATGGTTAATTGCACCTGGATGGTTTCCGATGCTTCGTGCATTGCCACCAACCTGGAGGTGTGGGTATCCTTGATGAATATGGATACACCCCCTCCTTTTGTGGTGTGGTCCGGGTTTTGGGGCTGGAACGCATGATATGAGGTAAAACCTGATAGTGCCGGGGTGCTCTCAGGAGCCTTGAACCAGGTTTCAGTCACAGCACAGACATCGATGTTCTCCATACTGAGAAGGGCCTCGAGTGCGTGCATTTTGAGATTTATACTTCTGGCATTGAGCAGCATTACCCTTAGTTTCTTCCCATTTTTGTTTTCTAGGGTGGTAGGTTTAGAATTTGAGCCTTGCCTAAAAAAGGCACTATGGGGGTGGCAAGAGCCTTAGCCAATATCCGGAATCCCAGGGGTGACAGGCGCAAGCCGTCCCTTGCGAAGCAGCGTGACTTGTCAAGCATGTCATTCCAGGCAGACAGACACTGGATCCCCTTTGAATGACACCAGAAATTAAGCCAATTGTTAAAGCTGATCATCTTGTCTCTATGTTGTGGCATCATTCTTGGTGAAGGAAGGATACTGCTCAGGGTCAGGGTCATACCTGCCTGGGCTACATAATCAGAGAGCTCCTCTATGTCTCTTTTCATGTAGTGCAGGGCTGACTGGCTCTTGTTTTTGAGAGGGCAGCACTATTACTTTATTTATAGCACATATCTTTGCTCTGTTCTACTCAGTGCAGAGGTATATGCTTTGTTTAAAGCATGTACCTCTGCACTGAGCAGAGTGCCAGAGAACAGCACGACTGCATGCTGATGCCTGCTGGAGAGACAGGTTCTCTCCTGCTCATAAGGAATGCAAGGGGTTATATCTGATAGTATGGTAGGGTGTGGACGGAAATGGACATTTGTTAAGTCTTTCAACCCCAAGTATTTAATTTATTTAATTGCTAACAAGGAAAATGATCTGGTCCGAAAACTCTTTTCATCTGGGACTCATGCCAAGGGCAAGAAGAAACAGGGAAATGTTAACTGTTCAACATTTTTATCACAAGAGAAAGTTTAATATTTGTAAAGAAACTTATTTATTCTTACTTGATTGTTATACAAAACTTGTATAACAGCAGTATAAAAGGGTGTAGACATAAAAGTATGGCAGGTAATCACTCTTTTATTTTCCACAAATAAAGAAAACGCATTTCCACTCTTTGATGTCCTGTGTTGGCAAATAGAAACAAGCCTGTGTTTTGCAGCTGATTTTCCAGTTGTGCAATGGCTTCAAGTAATTAAAAATATTTTTGTATAAAAGGAGTATGTATCAAACAAATGTTAAATATAGTCAGATATGTGGTAGTGATTTGCAAGCATTGAAATTAAATCCAAAGCAGAAGAGACTATAACTGCAGTTTGGAACAGCAGTAATTATAAGTATAACAGTAATTGATCGGCAGCTGTTACAGGTTTAGCAGTAATTATTTCAAGGGTTTCCTTGAGGCTCTAATATAACTTAACATTTCAAAACATGCATTTACTAGTGAAGCAAAATTTAAAGGTTAATAACATGATTAGTTAATGTGATTTTAAGTACGTCTGATTCATACAAAATAATTTGTACGCAGCGGAGTAAACATAACATTTTAGTTTTTAGTATTTATTTTAGAGATAACTTTAACAACACCCCTTTACATAAAGGAAGTAATTCCAATGACGTTACAAATTTACATCCCATAGCCATCTTGTCTCCCCCCTCTAAAATCTTTGAAAGATGCATACATAAACAATTTCTCCACTATAAGTAAAATAAAACTTGCTGGATACACACGACACGTAACTCTTTATTTAGAAAAAAATTGAGTGCTTTCGTAGAGTGCTCTCTGCTTCATCAGACAAATTATAGCAGTTAAAACTTCATTTAAATAGTGATGCATCATGGTGTCAACCAATCAATTCCATGTTAAAATCAACACACCAAATAATAATACTTAAGGTATAATATATATATATATATATATATATATATATATATATATATATATATATATATATATATATATGTGTGTGTGTGTGTGTGTGTAAATATATAAAAAACACATATAAAAAAACACATAGAGGCTGTATAGAATGTGGGGTACATTTATAACATTTTCTAGTTACAATATTAAAAGCTATATAAAAAACATAAAAAATACTAAATAACTAGAGCATCAGTGCTTCAAGGCTCTGTTTCTAAGAAATGGTTTTAAAGAAACCTTGGAGTTTAGGCCAGGTGGTCTGTCTGCTTAGACCTTAATAATCCATTCTTGTTCCAAAGCTTCAGTATTGTTAGTAATATTTCCACCTCTTTTATTTCTATGGACAATATGGAGAACCAGGAACTTAAAAGTGTGTGTGTTCCCATGCATCTGCGGTGCCTCCAACTTAACAGATCTCCAACTACTGACACAAACAGCCTTCTCTACTACCGAAAACTGGATGCTCCAAAATCACCTCTCATCAAATGCTAACAAAACTAAAATCCTTCTATTCTCTCCTTCTAAGTCCTTCCCTATTGATAAAAACTCATTCCAAATAATCAGCCATAGCAACTCCATTTTAGAGGTCGTTCCCTCTGCCAAACCTCTTGGTGTAACTATTGATGAACACCTAAAATTTAATAGCTACGTCCAGCTAAACATAAAGAAAACCCACATAAAACTCGGCCTACTTTATAATAACAACCACTTCCTCTCTCCTGCTACCAGACTAACTCTCGCCACTTCTTATCTCCTTCCCTCTTTACTGTATGGTGGCCCTCTGCTTACTAATTTATCCTCCTCACTATCCTCCAAACTAGAAATATGTTACAATAAAATCTCCAGATTTGCTACCAAAGCCAAATCTTCCTCTCATCACTGTTCCTCCCTTCACTCATTAAACTGGCTTGAACTCCATAACCAACTTGACTTTCTCCAAATCATGACGGCCTATAGACTGCTATTCCAACCTACCAAGTGCCCTGCACTATCCAATATCCTACAACCATATACTCCCCATAGAACACTTAGATCTACCCACCAAAACCTAATCACCATCCACAAACCCAAGCGCCCAGCTGGTCACCTTCTGCTTTCCTTCACCTTAGCAAAAAAATGGAATGCTCTTCCCTCCACTCTTAGGACCTGCGATAACCTCGAAAACTTTAAAACTCTTCTTCATTCTCACCTTTACTCAAACAGGAAATGCAGCTGTACCCTTCACCCTATACCTCTCAAGGTCTCCTCCACCTTTACTCCTGGCTAACCTCTCACCTAGCTAACCTTGCTCATTTGTATTATGTATATATAACTATACTGTAAAATCTAGCCTCAAGGCCATTTGCCTGTTTTTTACACCTAAACAAAATTGTAATTGTTTGTTTCTTTATAAATACTACCTATTTATTTGTCAGTTATGCAAGGTTTCTTAGTAATTATTCATGTAATTATGCATTGTTGGAGCTTTTCTCGCCGGGCCTTCACTGAAAACGGGCTCCCCGAACCCAGTGGACCTCCCCGGTCATTAAACTGGAATAAATAAATAAATAAATAATAAAATAGACTGAATAAATCCACTGGACAAAGCCTGTACTTATACTCGGTAGCAAAAAACAGAACCCCTAACCTTTAACCCCCAGAACTATTTCTAACCCACCAACCTTTGAATGCTCCCTGAAAGAATACTTCACAAAATCTTGGACCTGCTCCTATGCCAGTCCTGGATGAACTTACTCAATATACTTCACTCACTCCCTTCAACCTAAGTCACACCTCCCAACTGTTTCCAGTTTCCTACTCCACTCCTTTCTTTTGTTTTCCTACTACCTTACCTTATCCACTTCACCTGTGCAGACCTTTCCTCTACCTCTTTCTAATGCCTCCCTACTCACCTAAGCTGCCTGAAGACACCCTACCCTGCACTCTGCACCCATCTCTACATCTTTCTTACTTCTATAACCATAATATGGCCACTATCTCTCATACTACGACATCACTCAATTTCTCCTCAAAGTCTCTAATCATGTAATCTCTAATATCTCTTCTAATATCTTATTAGAATTGCCTGAGTTCTCATTTATCACATGCTAATCTATGTAATAAATAAAATGACTATTGGGTTTTTCCTCAGATATTTTCTACAACTCATGTTATTGTTTTTCATTGCACTCTACTATGAAATATATTTTCTATGTTTTTCCTCATTACAACATTTTTTCATTCTTTTGTTTTGTAGTGTAACATAATACTTTGTGATTTTAAAAAATCTGTATTTGATTTTTGAAGACAGCCTGGAATGATGTCTGGTCCCATAGACACTGTGTCTTTTGCCTTAGACAAGGCTTTAATGACCTGCTCTTTGGATATGTATGGTGGGGGTGGAGTTGGGGGTGAGGTTTATGATAAGTTTGGAGGGGATAAGGGAGTGAAATTTTCACCAGCTCTGTCCACTAGCAGGTTTTCTATCTCTGCGGGATCAGTGTGTGTGATACTGTTAGTCACTAGTTCTGCACATGCTTGGGTTCTACCTTTTAGACTATGTGCACAGCTGTTAAAGGCCTTATGATTATCCTTGGCTGTGATTGCTAAGTTTTTCTCAAAGTTACCGTTAAAGGATCTGACGTGTTGTTTTATTTGCCTGTTGAGGCTGAGGAGGGTACTTTTCCATTGCTGGGGCCTCGCCTTAGTTTTCTTAGACAGCAACTTTTTCTGTTTGTTGTAAAGTTTGTTGATGCTGGATGTCCACCAGGGTGGCTTTTTTTTACTTGAAGCTCTGGCTTTGATCTCTCTGGAACAGCCGAGTCTATATACTTATACAAGTGGATACAGAATACAGTGACAGGGCTTTCAGTCTATACACTTAGGTCATGGTTTAAAGGACTTCTTTTTTTTCTTGGTGAGAAACTGCTGTGGTCTCTCTAGCTGTTACAGGTGTCTGGTAAAGTACATGCAGAAGGGAGCATTGTACTCTATTAATGGTCTGACGAGGGTCAAGTACAGTAGAGTTATAACATCCTTAGACCTGGATGTGATGCACTTACTTATGAGATGCACAATGTAGAAGGCTTTCCTTACCACTATGGAAACATGGTGGTAAAAGTTCAGATTGCTATGTCTGAACTTATGTAGGTACTGTCAATATTGTAATTAGCAAGGAATTCTACTTTGTCAACTTTTTTGCATTTAGTTTTTGACAGTGGCTTTGATCCAAAAGCCGGAAAAGACAGGTGCAGACCATCTCTGGTAAAGCAGCGTGGCCTGTCAACCATATCATCCCAGGCTGACGTATGCTGGATCCCTCTGAACTGACACCAGAAGCTAATCCAATTGTTGAAGTCAATTCTTTCTTGTTTACATTGTGGCATTACACTCCAGTGACCAAAAAATGCCTCTCTCTCTCTCCACAAGCCTATCAGATCTGCTGGCCATGGTCTGTACTCATACCATGTTGCTATGGACTGGAAGCCCTTACCTATATCCATCAGGTCAGTACCCTTCCTCCAGTCCTTTGAAATCATTCTGAAAAACTTCCTAGCCAATGAATGACTCTGTTCTTTCTCAACTCCAGGATAAACTATTTCCCGAAATATGAATAAGTACATGTTCATACCTTTCACCTGCTTATTTCAATCAATTTCTCTCCCCTGACTCTTTCTAAATAGGCCATAACCCTGTTTTTTCCTAGCCCATAGAGCAATTCATGTTTGTATTATATTAACTTACCTTTAATTTCTCTATAAACTGGCTAACATTTCTCTAAATATTAAATGTTTGCCATACAAGTTGTATCTATTTTTTACCAATGTGTTTTCACATTATATCTAATTTGGTATAATTGTTTACACTGTAGATGTTTTGTATTATTTTTGAAGACTGTAAAATGATCATTCTTAAAATGTTTTATAATACTTTTATGCTTTTCTTCGCAGGTCTCCACTGAAAGTGGGTAGCTACCCAGACTCATACTTTCCCAGTAATCAAATGTTATATATAAATAACAATATAACTTTGTGAAGCCCTTTCTCCTGCTTCCTAAATCAGGTAGCATTCTTTAAACAAGTTTCAGTTTCAGTAGCCCAAGGTTATCTGTTCATCCTATGTGCAAGTCTCTTGTAAAAGCCTTTAACAGCTGCTGCCGTACTGGAATTATCAATAGCCTACGGCATTTAAAGGTGATAGCAAAAGTTATCTGAATGCACAGCTGGCTGTTTGGAAGAAAGCAACCAGTGAAGCTAGTGAGTATATTGTCAAGTGAATCAACATGTCACACAGTACTCCACTGTAATTTGTTCATGTGCTTTTAATAGTTTGCCATCATTTTAGCAAATTTTAAAGTGAGGAAAAAATTAATAAAACATGACTTCCTAGCACTTCGGCACAAGACTTCACAGGGATTAAAAACAATTGAACAGAATCACTATAAAATAGTCACATACTAAAGTTGAACCAATGTCATACTCATTTTAATCAACCAGTAAAATATTCTAGTTAATTTTCAGGTGTAGATGTCTTGGCTTTAGTATACAAAACTTCAAATACACATAGATTCTTTATATAATAACTGTCGGTTTAAATATTTCACTTCTCTTTCATCCACCCTCAACTGTTTTAAGATAATAGTTTTTAAAAACTACTAATATTTCTCTGATGAATTGTTTAAAAAGAATACAGTTGCTGCAGAGTATTAAGGGAATGAGTTGTAAACAAGCTGCTTCTTGTGGTCTAAGGTTTGATTACCTCAGCCTCCGTATGACTCTGAGCAGACAGCACTTCAGAGGTGAGTCTGAAAATTTCCATGAAGCTCAGTGCTCCAAAACAAATAAATAAACAAAACAGCCACTGAACTTTTTTCACTGGTGTTTAATGTTTATATTTTTTCAACTCATAGGGAATGCTGGTATACAGTGTTTCCATAACTGCATTTGTAAATAAGCATTCCTACAAATCCACTTGCTTCAGGCAGTTCCGTTGCTAATTTTATTTTAAAAATCCCTGGTAACCATTTTTAAAAGAAGATAACTGTGTAACTAGCAATTTTAACTCATGTTCAGAAAAAAAATGATGTGGTAGATCTATTCTAGCTTGAGGAATGCTGGTATACAGTGCTTCCATATCTGCAATTGCAAATAAGCATTCCCATAAATCCACTTGCTTCCGACAGTTCCGTTGCTAATTTTATTTTAAAAATCCATGGTAACCATTTTTAAAAAGGGATAACTGTGTAACTAGCAATTTTAACTCATGTTCAGAAAAAAAAAAACAAATGATGTGGTAGCTCTATTCTAGCTACTATCAGCTTAAACACGGTACTTTATATCATAGATAGTTTAATTTTGGACTTTTATAGACTCTATAGCAAAGTAATCCACTTTGTAATTTGTAATAAATTCTATAGTAAAATTGTTGAAAAAAAATTCTGTGAATCATTCTGAATGCCTTTTTGCAAATGTAACACTTTCTCAAAAGCAATTAATTCATAAACTTCTCCATTAGACAAGATATTCTAAATATACTTTTGATAAAATGAAAAGTCAAATCTCAAGTGTTCCTCTCTTATCTGCTTTAACAATTTTCTAAAGCTTGCTTTACTGGAATTTTTAATATTTATTAGTACTAATTTGTTGTTAGAAGATAAAATTATAAAAATAATGTTTGCAGCTCTGACTTAAAATCTGCTGTGACTAATTACATGGTGGAACAAAGATGTTTTGCTTCTTGCAGTTCACAGAAGTAGCAGGAATATTGTGTTTTTAAAGAACCTTTGAGATATGAAATTGTCTTATTTCAGGGCATGGCTGAACCAGTATCAGTAACATGAAGTGATAAAAACCTGACAATAGCCCAGACAACCTGAGATGAATTGGTGGTTTATATTCTTGACTACACCCATCATGGGGAGAGCAGGATTTAGCAGGTTGAATACAGCTATAATTCCTTGGATGAGGGGTGGCATTACAGCGGGCAGCCTAGGGGCTAGTTTACAGCTTTTTAAGTCACTGTCTGCTGGTAGCTGTCATTAGCCAGTGCAGAGAAGTATGGCCCTCACAGGGTGTAGACATTGTGGTTGCTGTGCAAGTAGCCTCTTCCCCACCTGGATGGGGTAGGGACTCACAAATTTTCTCATTGCCAGGATGTCTGCAAAAGCACAAAGTCTTGAATGTCTGCCTAAATGATGGTTCCTCCTGATGGTTTTCACCCTAGTGGATCTGTGCACTCCCCACAAATGGGTGGTTTTGAGTCCAGTAGGGGTAGGGCTGATGGTCTGCAAGCAGAGCAGGAATAAATCATGTTATGGTTCATAATGTTTATTCAGGACAAGTGTTCTCTTATGCTCAGATCACCAGGAGATATTCTTAATGTTTTGTATGTCAGACACAGGTCTCCTCTAAGAAGGTGATAAGATGCGGGTACTTATCATGCCATCAAAGGTTTAACTCAGCAAACCTATAGTTGTTGAACCCATATCAGTGAAATTTCTCTTATGCGAACATTCACATCAGCAAATGTTTTACACATGGAATGGAATTAGTTGGCCAACATCGGGAAATTTGCCCTTTTCTGCACTGTAGTGCGACCTCAGAGTTGGTATATATAGGTGGGGGTTGTGTGTTGTGGGAGGTGAAGTCCCCACCTAGGTGGGTTTGACATACTCTGGTGTGTGTTATGGTCGCAATGTTGGTCAACTAATTCCATTCCCTGTGTAAACCATTCACTTAAGTGAACATTCACTGTTGTTGGTTCGACAAATGGAGGTTCGTGGAACTGACCATTCGATAATATGACATAGACCCTTAAGTTGCAGAGGAGACAAAGAGTTGTTGGAGTCTTTGGCTTTCTTTTTGAGTAATCTGTGCTCCTTTTACCAGCTGCACTAGATGGTGTGTGAGTAGGTTATAGATTGGGGTACAGTATTCTGTAGTCTAAGAAGAGCTGATTTTCAGGTGGATAATTACCTGCCTGTCACAAATGTCAACCCCATGAAGGATCATGCTGTTTTTTAAAAACTGTTTCATATTTAAGCTCTAGTAAGCATTCTAAGTGAATTTTGTGTGTCAGCCAAGTCAGTACTTTAACTAGGTACAAAAGACAAACATTTTTGTACGATGGAAATTTCATGAACAGATAAAATACAATCAGAAATATTTACAGCACTGTAATTTACCACCTTTTTCATGAAGCTTTGTTTTTAATATGAAGTCTTAAAAAAAACTAATGACACATCTTACTTCACTTTCATGTTGTTGAATATGTTCACTGATTGGAAGGAATTTCCCTGATGTCATAGCAACACTCTAGATGCCTTTTGTGATAGGCTAGCCTCTCAAAATGGTCAACTGCCAGCTAGGTGCATCTGGAATCTTACAACCCCCCCCCAAAAAAAAAAAAAAAAAACAGAGGGTTACTTGCCTGTTGTTCATTATGGTTACTAACATTTGCCACAGTCATTGTTATTGCTTGCAGCTGGTAACAAGTCAGCATCAGCAATTGTACTGTATTTTAGTTTGTGCTACAGCAAAAAAAGTTCTGGACCTCTTGCTGGACTTTTTGTTACATTCTAATTTCTGCTTACCCATTGTCCTTCATGGCATTTCAGTTAAAAACTTCATTATTTTTATAACCATTAACATCATCTAAACACTTTCTGTTCTTTCTAACCATTAGTAACTGTTCATACTTAGCCACAGTCTCTAGCACATATTTTTTTTTCAGCATATAAAATCTACATAGGAGGTGAAGATAAAGTGTTTACTAATTTTGGAATACCTTGCTAGACTTGTTTTTTTTTTCAAGCGGTGGATATAATGGAGAAGGTTTGGGCAGCTATCATGGACCCACAGCTTTGCAGGTGTATCATAAGCAGATACCTAATACATTGCAAAGTTTTTTTGTTAGACAAAATAAGCAGAAGCACCAGTCGCTGTTTAACTACCAGTCCGATGCTTCAGTGCAATGCAGTGCAATGCAGTGTCTACGGATCAGTGCTGGCAAAGTATTTTGCATGCCTCTTGCCCATCAAAGCTACTTATTAATGCAGTCTGTGGGCGGTGTCTGCTTGCAGTTTATGGAGCTCAGTAGGTATCACGCATGCTTTTAGTGCTGGAAGATCAGAACTTTGTGGGTTCTATTTCCACAGCTGGTATTTGGATTAACATTCCAAAACTTGCAGTACAGTGCAGCAACATAATGGGGGTGTTGTACTCTTGAATGTGCCAGCCTTCAGATGAGATGTTAAATCCTGAGCTGGTGGTAGCTCATGTGGATATAAAAAAATTTAAAGGCACTTATCGAAAAAGAGTAGGGGATGTTCACTGGTGCACTGGGCAAATTCCCCCTCATCAGCATGAATGCCACCTTGGGTCCCCCACCCCCCCAAAAAAAAAAGACCCTGGTCCAGTGGGACTCATCTGGTCAACAAAAGAAAAAGCAAAAAACAAAAATTGAAAAGTTTGACTATTTCTACAGCTCATTTGCTTTTCCTGTTTCGTGTGCTTCGTTTTGGAAACAGGGAAAGTTCCTACAAGGTGTCTCAGATGTAGAAATTCAGTTATGAGCTGCCGTTATTTTCATTGTTCTGTTATGATTACGAATATATTATTTCCTTTTGGACAGTCTGCTAGGAGCCTTGTAACAGCATTTGACACAATGTTTACTTCAATGCATAAGGTTAGGGCTGGAAGACCTTTGTAAAGGAACAAATGCTAATATTTTTAACTTATTTAATTTAAATCCATTGCATTGCATACCGTGTTGCATAATTTTAACATGAATATGTAACCATTATATTATTTTACATATATGCCCCCAAACTGCACCAAAAATATATGTATATATTGCATAAGCGAGAGTTTGTCCACTATAAATAATTTGTGTAAATCTTTGTTCTTCTTTTCTAGTTCACATTTGTGAAAAAAACTGCAAACTTAAATTTCTGTGGCATTGTCATCTATCAGTTCTAAATGTGTGTATACCTTCATGTGTTTAAATTTAATAAAAATATTTGGAAGAATAAATGTGTGTATATTTATAAACATAATATCACAGCATTATTCTGAGCTTATACTTAAAAAGTGTTTGAGTAAGAAGCTGTACGTGATGGGAATACAGAATCATTATATTTTAGATCGTTATTATGCACTACATTCAATCTCTTCTTATCACATTTTTATTTTTATAGTTCTGTCTTTCACTTTAGCACAGCTGAGAACTCTTTTTAAGTATCAGAGACCTGGGTTTCACTTTATCACAGCTCCAAACTCTTTTTACGTATTGCTATTATTTTTGTGGATGACCTGCAGTTACTCTGGGTCTGGAGCTGTTTAATAACCAGTATCAAACTCACTCTCTTTACAATATAATCCACTATGGATGACTGTTGCCCTACCAGTATGATGGGTATTTAGTCTCCATTCCACAGCTTGCAAGATTTGGATTTCTGTGTAGGGTGGTAATATTAAAGGACTGAATCACAACTGGCAGATTCCTTTTACCAGTCAGGATGATAAGTTTTATCTACCCATTTTTTATCAAGCTATTGACAAATTTAGAGATTATCAGTGATGCATAGATAGCATGACTGGGTAGATACAAATCTACACCAGGGTTCTCTGATTGTGTCTGTCTCTGCTCGAATTGGGAGGCAAGCACTACTGAGTGCTTGAAATGGGTCTACTTAAAGGAGTATATGGCTAGGCATCTTATGGTTTCAGTGGTCACTTGCTTAGTATACTCCTATATTCCTATAGATGGATGTATCATTGTAAAGCAAGATGTATGCCTGTGAAACACCTGCCATGAAATCCAATAAAACTGTCCTTGTCAAAGTCTGAGTGGGACTTAGTCTGTGGAATTCTGGTGCAGGTTCTACTAGAGTTATCTTTCTTAAGCCTACTTTTGTAAAGCAAGAGCCGTCACTGGATAAAGATTCACTATGAAACTCCAACTGACAAGGTCACGAGGAGCCCTATCACCAAACACAAATGCCCAAAATACCAAAAGGAGAAAAAACACAAACTGTAAGCACATTGGGTAAAGGGTTAATAACTCTCTGCATCTTCGATATGGGGGACAAGCTTCTCACACCTCCCTAAAGTTATCTATTCAGCCTCCACACTCACACAATCCCGAAGAAGGTAAGAATACATACATACATACAAATATTTCAAGCATGGGCATTAATGCCCTCCTAGCTTGCCAATATGCAAATCACTTGTTTCCATAATAAGTGTCCACGCTGTTCTTAAAAATATCTAAACTAGTACTTGCTTTAATGTAATTTGCTAGCCTGTTCCATGCATCAGCTACTCTGTCAGAGAACCAATTAGTACACTTCTCATTCCTCTAGAATCTTCTACATAGGTTGATTGATAATTCTGTAGTACTTTTTGATAACCCCAAACATTCCCAGAGGTAGATGTCTCTAAATGCCCTATATACTTGAATAATATATCCTCTTAGACATCTGTAGAGACACTGAAAGTTCAGATATTTTAGTATTTCATAATAATTTAAATTTTCACATCCATGAATGTTCTTGGTATATTTCCGCTGTACTCATTCCAGTTTACTCATGCTTGATTTCTCATAGGGTTTCCATATTGTTATTCTTTACTCAAATTTGAGTCTAATGTAGCTAACAAACAATGACTTCATCATTTCTGATTTCCTAGACTTTGTAAATCTTTTTATACAACCTATAGTTCTATAACTATCATTAACCAGTTGGTTGATGTGATTACAAAAACTCATAGCTGGATCTACTCATATACCCAGGTCATTAAATGAGTCTACAGTTTCAATCACTGTGTGCTGTATTAAATATTCACCTTTAAATTTATGCCTTCCAAATCTCATATGCTTAGTTTTTTATGTATTTATCAGCATATTATTCTCCTGAGCCAAAATGGTCAATTTAGTCACACTATTTTGCAGATGTGCCTTATCTGTAACACATCTAATCAGTTTAATCAATTTCAGGTCGCCTGCATATAGACTGTAGAAAACTTCAGATGAAAAAGTTAGGTCTGAAAGATACAATCTAAACAAGTAAGGGCCTAGGACAGAGTCCCATGGGACACCCTGACTGTAACTAAGGATTTCGCTTATCAAGAGTACATCAATACCTACTTGTTCTAATTTATTGATCAGTGCTTTGTGTATGACCCTGTCAAATCCTGAAGTTAAAGCTATATAAATTACATCACAGCACAATTTTTATTCATAGCTGTTATTATATTGTTATAGAACATCACGTTACAGGTGGTACTGGATCTATTTTCTACATATGTATGCTAGTATATGGTGTCAAGTCTACACCTATCCAATTCTGACAATAACTTATCCAATATTACCTTCTCCATTATTTTTTTCACAACATGAAGGTAGATTTAACAGTCTGTATGACTCTGGGTTTGTCCTACTCCCCTTTCCCTTAAAAACAGGTTTAATAAGCGCATGTCTCCAGTCTTGAGGAATCTCCCCGTATATATATGACCTAGTAAATAATCAATATAATGGTATTTAAGTTCTTGCTGAAGTGTTCTCAGGTCACTGTTAGTAATTCCATCTCCTCCTTCTGCTTTGTTTTGATCCAGTTTGAGCAGTTCTTTTTCAATATAATCTAATTTGATTCCAGTATCTGAGGTTACCTGGATGTCACTAGGACAACTTATCACCCCCTTTGTGGAGTCAAACTGTTTTGCATAAGATTTTGTAAATATATTTATAATCTATTGTGTCTGAGAATAAATTTTAGAATTTGCAGAGTTTATCAATTTGTCTGCATTTACTCCTTCCACATCTTATGTATCTATAAAAAGGTTTCATATTATGCTCTTCCATTTCTTATATATTTTTGTCTCTCACCTTAATCAGATATCTTGTTCTTATGGAAATATATCTCCCTGATGTTGTATGCCTAGATCCTGATGTTAAACATTTTTTTGCACTCAGTTTCTCTTTCAAAACTTTCCACATTCCATCTGCAGTTTTTCCACTGAACGCCTCACTCCAGTTAATTTTACATACTGACTGTTTTGCTTCCATATAATCTGTAATTAACCTTCTGTGCATTGGTTTAGATTTCAGTTTGGCAGAATTTTCTAGCAACAAATTAACCTTTATAACCCCATGATCACTGCACATCAACGGTGGTAAAACTTGACTTGAAGTAACCGTAATTTCTTTTAGGAACACAAACAGTGTCTAGTATGTTCCGTCCCTGGTAGCTTTTTTAACAGTCTGAAGTAATTCTTGTTCCTAATATAGATTATGAATAATTTCTTTACTAATGTTGCTGAATCAATATTATTCCAGTCTGCTTCTGGTAAATTTAAGTCCCCAGCTAATAATATTCTTCCCTCCTGTGTTTCATGCAAGTAATGTATGAATTCCTCTAGCTCATCTGCACTTGACTTTGGTGGTCTATACAGTCCAACAATTGTTCTGTGTTCCAGGGTTGTCTTTACTGTCACAGTTAAACAGTCTATAGTACTGGTGTTATCATTGAACATGTAATAATCACAGGTCCGACATGAATAAAAACAGATCCTTACTTCCTTACATTAAGGTGTTCCAAGGCTTGATTCACATCTCCTATCTTTGCTCCTGGCAAGCATAACATTATTTGATGTTCATTATCATCTCTGCAAATATAAGTATCAGTTCCTCTAATAATTGAATCTCCAATTACAAGAATATCTTTGCTGGCCAGCTCTGAGAATCTTCAGCTTCTAATACAGTAATATATGCTCTGTCAATTGTTATGAAGGATAGACCTTTATCACTATTAGTCTTATTAATCCGACTGTTTTAATTGCGTATTAAATTCTCATCCAGCTGGCACTGTAAATCCATAGCTTGAGTCATGTAGTCAACATCTGTCTTTCTCTTCTTTTTACTTACAGTAATGTTCTTCAGTCCTTCCACATTCAGTTTTGATTTCTTCCTTTTCACCTGCCCCTTGCCTCTTTTTTCTACCTTTTCCATTGGAAAGGTGATGCCTTTTTCTGTAGACTGAGGGTTTTCTGATAGACAGACATCTTCATTCCCTGTCACCAGTGTGTTACATAACAAAGCAGAATCCTTTTTACTATGTATTCTCTTTCCTTTACAGTCATTAGTCAGTTTCTTTTTCTTCCTTGTTATTTGTTGTGAACTTCTTCCTTTCTTTCTTTTTTGTTTCCTTCTAAACAAACCAGATCCTCAGATAGCTAAATACTTGCATCCAGATTTCCAGAGTTCTCAGGGGCATCATCATGTTTCATAGGGGTTGAATGATCTTTTCTGACAATAGCTGCATCATTTCCTAAATGTGTTCTATATGCTCTTTGCCTAACCTTATCTCACCCCACAGATTTTCTATTGGATTTAGGTCTGGGATCTGGATGAGCCATTCCAAAACTTTAATTTTCTTTTGGTGAAGCCATTCTTTCGTTGATTTGGATATATACTTGGGGTCATTGTTGTGGTGAAAGGTGAAATTTCTCTTCATATTCAGCTTTCTAGCAGACACCTAAAGATTTTGTACCAAAAGGACTGGTATTCTAAACTGTTCATAATTCCCTCCACCTTGACTAAAGCCCTAGTTCCAGGTGAAGAAAAGCAACCCCAAAGCATGACACTGCTACCACCATACTTCACCGTGGGGATGGTGTTCTTTTGGTGATGCGAAGTGTTGTTTTTGCGCCAAAAGTACCTTTTGGAATTGTGGCATAAAAGTTCAACTTTGGTCTTATCAGACCATAACACATTTTCCCATGTGCTTTTTGGAGACTTGATGTATTGTTTAGCTAATTTAAGCCAGGCCTGGATGCTTTTCTGTGTAAGAAAAGGCTTCCGTTGTGCAACCCTACTCCACAGCCAAGATATATGGAGAATACGGGAGATTGTTGACACATTTAGTACACAACCAGTACTCACCAGAAATTCCTGCAGCTCCTTCAGTGTTGCCGTAAGTTTCTTGGCAGCCTCCCTGACCAGTTTTTGTCTTGTCTTTTCATCAATTTTTGCAATGTCACTGTTGTCCCATATTTTCTCCACTTTGTGATGACTGTCTTCACTGTGTTCCATGGTATATCCAATGCTGTGGAATTTTTTTTGTACTCTTCTCCTGACTGATACCTTTCAACAATGAGATCCCTTTGATGCTTTGCAAGCTCTCTGTGAACCATGGCTTTTGCTGTAGCAGGCAGCTGAGAAAATGTCAGGAAAATCCTACTAGGACAGCTGATCTTTATTTGGAGTTAATCAGAGTCTCTTTAATTGATGGCAGGTGTGTACCCAAGAAGACTGAATACTGTAATTAAATCAAAAGGTGCTTCAACAAAGTATTAGTTTAAGGGTGTGCACACTTATGCAACCAGCTTATTGCATGTTTTTTATTTTTTATATTTTTCCCCTAACAGATTTGTTTGTTTTTCAATTGAATTGTACAGGTTATAGGTCACATTAACGGTGGAAAAAGTTTTGAAATGATTTATTGTGGTCTTATTTTTTATATCACAAAAACCTGGCATTTTAACAGGGGTGTGTAAACTTTTTATATCCACTGTATATACATCAGGTAGGAGTATGGTAAAGAGTGAGGATCAGAATATTAGATGCAAGTAGATGCTTAGAAGCATAGGAAAGTTAAGGGTGTAGAAATACATAAAGTCTGTTAGTCCAATATGCTAGTGGTTAGTAGATGGAATTCCTGTTTTAGGCATAGAAAGGAAAGTCCGTAGAGAATGAATGGAGTTCACCTGTTAGGGAAAGAGCAGAGGCAGGTCTCATGACATAAAAAAAGTTTTTTAGGGTGTATTTGAAGTTGTTAAAGCTCTCACTGGTAGTAATGTCTGTTGGCAGAGAGTTCCAGAGCTTGGCGGTGGCATGACAGTATAGGCACTGTCCAGCTGTTTTGTTTGGAATGTAGATGAGTAGGAATTGTTTGTTTTCAGAGTTGAGGGCCCTTGTAGGTTTGTAGGGTTTTAATACAGATTTGAGGGATGGGGCGCTATCAGGTGTACATATCATTTTATGTGCAGAAAAAAGCTGTACTAGGCTTAGGTGTTGTGTGAATTTGAGCCAATGTAGTTCTTTCGGAGCTAGGCAGTGGTGGGAATGGTAGGGGTAACCTGTGGTAAATTTGGCAATTTTATGGTAGCAGGATTGGAGCTTGTTTTTAAGAGAAGATTGTAAATTGCTGTATAAGGGGGCTGCATATAAGAGTGAGGGAAGCAAATAGGTGTTGGTGTGGGTTTTTCTGGTGGAGCTATCCAAGAAAGCTTTTTGTCTGTAGAGTGTTCCTAGTTTGATGTGTGTTTTTTAATGCTACTGCAGATGTGGTGTTTGAAAAATAGTTTAATATCTATAGTTAGACCTAGAAGCTTAGCAGTGGGAACTGTTTCAATTTCTGTGTTATCCCATGAGAATATTTTAAAGTCTTTCTAACAACCAACAGTGAAAGTGCTTCGTGCCCTGCCCAAGTAGCTGACACACACACACACACACACACACACACACACACACGCACTTTGAGAAGAGTTTATACAACCACACAGACACTCCTGGGGAAGGCTGGCACAGTTTCTTCAGCTGTTCCCCTTTCTCCCAGACTACACGGTTGTTCCACTTGCCACCACCCACTAATACTTATCAGCTACTCAAAGGCCCTTAAAAGGGTGTGCAATTATTACTGTGCAATATTATTATCCAATTGGTAGTTGTGACTAAACAGTCAAGGCTTATTTAGAGTGACTTGGGCAGTAAACACTATAAATATGCAATGTACTCTAGAGCATAAATTACCTCTACACAAAACAGCCACAGTTAAAAGGGTTTAAAAATATTTAATAATAAATAATTAAAAACACAAGACAATACTTTCTACTACACAGTGCTAGTCAAGAGTTCAGAGATTACACAGAAATACTTAAAATAAATCAGTAGCACAGTTCTGCCATCACAGAAAAACACCTAGTTTAATATTTCTAGTTCCTAGCTATTTCTAAAAGAAAACACAAGTCTAAGATAACTTACATATGAGCAAGACAGTGTTGTGAGGTTGATGCTCAAGACAAAAATTCGTAATGCCTTCTTATTCCCTCTGTTTAAATTGCTATTGCAGTCCTGATTCCCATTACATCATTTTTTTACACTTTCCTGGTGTTCCCAGGCTGACAGAAACTGCATTTACATTCTTTTACACCTAGGCAGAAACCAGAGCAATAAAGGACATTCCATATGTTCATTCTGGTCATTAACTTTAGCCTTAAAACAATAGGCAGGAAGTCTTCATCTGCCCGGCCAGAGCCAAATTGTAAACATCAAAGACAGTCATGAAATAATTTCAATTTCAAAGGACAGACAAGAAATGCTTGACTTAGTTTTCTTTACGGCAGAAGGCAATGTTGCTACATTGTTTTGAGTTCAACATTTCACAGCATATTCTTTCATTTAAGAAAACAAGCCTGTAATTCAAAATTCATATTTACAAATGACAGGAAGTATGTACAAAATCCTATCTGGCTAGGCTGGTAGCCTTCTTAGGGACATTGCTGCTTTTAGTCAAAAAATAGAAATAAATATTTTCTTAAATGGGAAATAATTTCTGTGTGGAAGTATTCCCCAATAGGGACTTATCTGCCAAAATGAGGCTGGTATCCAGAATTGTTTTGTAGAGTGAGTATGATTGTACATATACTATGTCTAGGGCCAAAGCACTGCCCTGCCACAGCTTTGCAAGATATGTCTGGGTGTGTAACCAAAAGTTTGCTGATGAGGTAAAGTCTGAAATCTTAGATTCTGTTTTTCACAAGGAGGTATTGTCTGGCACTTCTGCTACCCAGACTCTCAAAAAATTGAGAAAAGAAGAAAATTGATTGATTCAAGGACTATTCAATATTTTAGTCTCCTAATGTAAATATTATAGATATCTATGTTTATCTAAAAAACTAAATAACCACACCCTATCATATTCTGGCAAACTGGGTGTAAAAAGATATGGCTGGAAGGAAATAAGAATAAGAAATAGGAATCATTTCAGAAAAAAAGGGCTAACAATGCAGAATGACAATGCTAGCAGTCTTCATCCCTTCCCTCTGGTCAGCATTTCTCTAAACCTGTCCCAGAAACCAGTTTTCAATTGTCCCCTTTAGTAAACGACTGTCTTAGACTCTTAGGTGTTAAAACTAGTACAGGAGGGTTATGTTATAGATGACACTGGATACAAAAACTTCTTTTCAGGGGAATTCCTCCCCACCCTCTGAACCCGAATATTTTCCTCAGGCTCTTTAATCTTTACATTCATTACGGGTAATAGAACCAGTGCCTGTATGTTAAAGGGCAAAGGCTTCCATTAAATAATATTTCCAGTAAAAATGAAACTGCCTTCTTAGAGACCAGTGCTATCTATCATTTCTAAACCTGTATGTGAAGTACCGAAGTTCAGAAAGTTGACCCTGCAGAGTTTATTACCCCTCATTCCTTCCATGAGTTTCATAGTGACATTAGACCTGAAAGATGCTTATTATCACATTCCTATAGTCACAGGCTTTAGGACATTTTACAGATTCTCTGTATTTGGGTAACATTATCAGTTCTCTTCAATAGCCATTGGATTATCTACTACTCCAAAGGTGTTTACAAAATGTCTAGCCTCAGTCATAGCTCATTGCAGACTGAATGGCATTCACATATTTAGACAACTTGCTTATCTTTGCAGAGTATTTATCCAAATGTCAAGAGTCATTAACTTGAATTATGTCTTTTCTGACAAATCTGAGTTTCCAGATCAATGTCACAAAATCATCCTTGACTCCAGCTCACATAATTTTCTCAGTTATCCTCTAGATACTTCTCTTCAAAAGGCCTTTCTGACAAAAATAAGGTGGATTTGTATCTGGGAAGGTTTCTGAGCTTCTGTAGTTAATCTCATAATTCTGAAAGATAATCTCTCAGGATCCTAAGGTTCATGGATTCTCTGATCGCACTTGAAAGATGCAATGGTTTCTAAAAACACATGGACCCAGCATTTGTATTCTCTGGAGTATAAAATTCCTGTTTTGGGCTTTTTAAAAAGAGGACTGCACTGGTGGAGACAACAAATTCAGCTGAACCCAGGTCATGTTTATCTTCAAAATACCCTGTGATGACGTGAAGTAGTGCCAGCTGTGCCAGAGAGAGTAGGGCAATGCATGTTTAATGTATATCAGCATAGCTAGCTGGAGTTTTGTAAAGAATTATATGTCATTTATCAAACTGATTTGTACAGATGTGTTAAAAATATATTTGTAAACTTGCTTGCATTAAAAATGTATCAACAGTCGGTCATGCTGGACAGAAAAGAAATATACACGTGTGTCACACTGTATGGTTATCACTGATGAAATGTATATATTTTAACATGGGATACTGGAGAAGGGAAGGGGTTAAGCTCAGCCCAGCTAACCTTAACTACAAATAGCCTGATATTTAATGACTGGGTTTAGACCATTAAGAGTTTATCTCACAGGTCTGAATGCAGCCAGAGATGCAATATTTGTGCTACTCTGGGGTGCCAGAGAATAGCTTGCCAGTTTCTACAGGAATGGTGCAAGTGTTTGAATTGTTTTACAGTTTTCCTGATGACATAATAAACCTTAGCTAAAGTTCTTTGTGGGTATTGTGACACATCAGTGCCAGATCCTGGCTCAGTTTCTAGTGAGAGGGTAGTGTGGGAACCACAGTGTCAGGTGGCCAGGTGTAATGTAATTCTGTAGCCAGCACTGACATTATATTTGAATACTACTGAGAGATGTGATGTGTGCACTCTGTTTTTGGACCTGACAAGAGACACTAACCCACTTCCATCTTGCTTTGCTTTAGTAAATAACTAGGGAACAGTAATTCTTTAGTCAGTTAGAAAAATATAATGAGATTAGCTAAATGCAGTTTTTTTATGTATCTGTCCGAGTCTTTCTATCAGTGTTTTTTTTTATATTTCCTGTGATTGAAACTCTGGTGTTTATTGTAAATAGATATTCAGTATTTTTATGTTTTTATATATCTATTATTAAATATATCTAAACCCTTCATTGTGGCTGGTCTTTTAGAAAATATTTGACCTTTGAGAGTACTTGCATTTATTTAGTGGCACTGTGACTCCATGTTCCCAAAAGTCTTACTGCTTGGTCAAACACTACCATCTGGTGTGTTTCTCCCTTGGCCAACACTGAAATTTGGCTTCATTCCAAGTCAGAATTTCCTGGTAAACAAATGTTAAATAAATAAATAAAATATGTCTAAATATTAATTTTACTAAGTGTAACTGAGTACCCTTGAAAGAGCCTAAAGGTAGTTGGCTTCAGGTGTTCTGGTGGCAGTGAATCTACCTTATATTCTGAGTGGAGGTGGTAGAGTGGGTAAGCTGTACTAGCCTTTCCCAGGTGGGGGTGGGGGTGAAAATAAAATCTCAGAGACTGTGTGTGTGTGTGTGTGTGTGTGTGTGTGTGTGTGTGTGTGTGTGTGTGTGTGTGTGTGTGTGTGTGTGTGTGTGTGTGTGTGTGTGTGTGTGTGTGTGTGTGTGTGTGTGTGTGTGTGTGTGTGTGCATGCATGTGTCAGTCAGCTACTTTGAACAGGACCTCAAGAGCAGTGATTTTACAGAGAGGATGGTGGAGGGTTTGGCTTGGAACACCCGGCTAAGGACTCTCAGCTCTATAGTGGTCAGTGGAGAGTCTTATCTGGGGCTTGGAGGGAAAGCCCAGACCCAAGACTGGAGTGTGCATTCCCTGTGTGCTTTGAAGGGAAATTGTACTTGGTGTAGAGGACTGCATCTGAAAATAATGTGTTTGTGTGTCTATTTTTCTCACTGTGAACATTCCCCACCAATTTCAGTGGTGGGGATTGAGGCTTCTTGATCACTGGCCCAGAGGAGGGACATCACATATTGGTGGCAGTGGGGGGATTGAGGCTCCTTGATCACTGGCTCAGAGGAGGGCTGTCACATACTCAAACCAATCTTTCATCACAGACACTTTAGATTTCACTTGGGGAACAGTTTCCATAGAGTTAAATGTGCAAAGCATGTGAAATCATTCAGGCAGACCAAAGCACACCAGTGTACAAGAGATGTTGGCTGTGATACATGCTTTGAACTCTGTCATCACCTATGGTCACCTGGACCTCTACAACTGATTACAAACAATACAATAGTCATGCAGTTCATAAACAAGCAGGGGTTATAAGGTTGTACCTTATATGCAGGCTGACTATGGTGGTTTGAGTGGTAGTTCTACAGCATTCTTTAAGCCTTTAAGCATCTAACATACCATCAGTGTAAAATGTAGTGACAGAAAAGCTGAGCAGGACCAGGACAGACCCTCACAAATGGAAACTGAATGAGGGAGTCTTCTGGTAATTGATCCACTTCTAGGGAACATCTCAAATAGATCTGTTCACCTCTTTTCAAAACTGGCAAGTAAGCAAGTTCTGCTCCAGAGCTCCTTGCAAGTAAGCCTGGAAAACAAATGCATTTTAATTCCCATGAACTTGAATGTTTCTTTATGCCTTTCTACCCTTTCCACTGATTTCCAGGGTAATTCTGAAAATTCAGTGCAGTGACTCCCATTTGGCCCAGGCAACATTGGTTCTTCCTTCTTATGGAATTGTTCAAGGGCAATTACCACAAGATTCTTCACAGACAGACTGGGAGAGTTTGATACATCCCAATCTCAAACAACTTCATCTGATTAACTGACTGCCTGGATGATTTGATTCTGATACCTTTTACCACCTCTTTTCAGAGGATGTGCATTAGATACTAAAAGAGACAAGAAAACTTGCCACTTGAAAATCTTATATTAGCGAGTGGAAGTGATTTTATAGTTGGTGCCTAGCCAATAATCAGGGGCAAACCAGCACTTTTGAAGCACTGGTGTTCAAATATTTGTGTGTGTGTTGCTGTCCTCTGGCCTCTCTTATTTGTCTATAAAGGTTCATCTTGCAGCCATTTCACCATGTCTGGATCCTCCTGTTTCTTCTTTTACTGTGGTAAAATGGCTTCTGAAAGGAGTATACACCTGAGATCTTGTAAACATCTTGCTGCACCTTGAGATCTCAACTTTGTGCTGGGCAAGTAGGCTACGTCACCATTTGAACCTGCTCATCTGGCTGATTTAAGGTTCTTGACTTGGAAAATTGTAATCACAATTGCAGTGACACCTATAAAAAGGGTATCTGAGTTGCAAGCTATTATGATTGGGGAATCCTACCTCATATTCCACAGAGAAAGGGTGACATTGAGAGCAAACCTCTTCTTTATGCCCAAAGTGATTTCACAGTTACTTTGAATCAAGCCATCAATCTTCCAGTTTTCCACACAAAACTTAAAAACAGAGAGAAAGGATTAGGCATATTTTGGATGTGCATAGGCAGCTCAGATACTATCTTAACATAACTAAGTAATTTAGGAACGTTAATTAGCTATTTATTTCTTATCATGGGACAAAGCGATGCATCTTAAGTCTAAACTGACAATTTCCAGATATTTGTCATCTGTTATTATTTTTTGTTATTCCCGAATTGGAAAACTCATTCTAGGCAGCATCAGTGCACATTCTACTACAGCATTGTCTTCTTCTATGACATACTAGAAAGGGGTGGATCCTAGACATATCCTAGCGGTAGCTACATGGTCCTCTGTATGTACTTCTACAAAATGTTATTAAAGGGATTCCTTTTCAAGGTCCAGGTTGATCTCTTCTAGAATCATTCTCCAGGGTCTCCTGGAACTGTATCCTTCCTTTTCCCAAGTAAATAAGCTTTAGTAATCAACACATATACTGCTGTACTAGGAGTACTGAACATTATACAGTTATGTAAGTTGCATTTACCCTTAACAGTAGATGTTCGAATTCCTCACTGCAGAACTAGCCACACACACTCTCCACCCCATACTCTTCTATATAGCTGTAGATAAACTAGGGTTCTTTACATTTCTACTATATATATTTGATTATTGTTTATTGGTTCAGGATTGTTAGGCTATTATCTCTGTCTGTATGAGCAAGGAAGTCCTGAAGAAAGCTTCACTCTGACTGCTGAGTTCCTATCTTGGGGATGCCCAATCAGATGTCAGAGTGATGGTATGGGAGGGAGCCAGAGATTTTAGTAGCTGTCCTTTTATTGTATCTCGGGCAGGGCACACCCCCATATAAAGTAAAGGCTACTGCAGCAGTGAGGAATTCGAACATCTACTGTTAAGGTTAAGTGCAGCTTACACAACTGTAATGTCTATATCTATATTGATATCTATAGCTAATCTGTATCTATAACTATAGATATATGCATATATATCTATATATATGTATATATGGCAATAATAGATGTGAAATGTGTAATATTTTAAGTTTTTTTTTAATTCTCTTGTAGGTCAGGAAGCAATTTTGTCAAACTGTTTCCTTTAATGAAGGAGAATGGAGCATCATTCCAGGTGAAGGGATGCATATGGATATTTCATTGCATACTTTGCTAGTACTTATAGCATGAGATATGCAGTGCATACACATCTGAAGTGAACTGTGCTTTGACTGTTGTCATGCTATTTATAGATCTAATAGCTTAAGGAGATAACATGTTAGGACAGTAATACAAATGATTGCTGTTGTGGGCACTGTTCAGCACACACTCACAAGTAGGATAAATGAACAGCTATACGATATACTGGCATTTTCTAATTACTTTTCTTTTATCATACAAAGCAATACTAAATGTATACGTTTTAAATAAAATTTCTCCTTATGTTAGCAGTGCATTTTCAATGAAGAACTGAATACCCTATGGTACCCCCCCACACACCCACCCACACACACACACACACACACACACACACACACACACACACACACACACACACACACACACCATGTATTTGCAGGTTCATGCACCCTTGCATTAAAGAAATCTAATTGCTGCTAGTATATTTCAGCCTCAGCTCATTTTGCAGCTCTGGATTCTAGATATTATACTTTTTGGTATAAAGTTATATATTTTCACTTTTCAGATCCATATTGGATGCCTACATTTATAAACAAATTCTGTCTTAGATGTACCAATACATTCCAAACCATATTAAAGCCCACATTTTATGCTTTAATTACGTTTCTATCATCATATGTAATGTTTTGTTGTTTACTTTACAGGCATACTCTGGGCTAAAATTACAGATTCAACTAGACTGCTGGTTACCTTATTTTAGTTCCTAGTGTATATGTTTGTGAATTTTTCTTTTGCCATTTGCTAACACAGCTTTATATTTGCTGCATTTTATTACTTCCGTCTTCTACATATTCACACTTTAGGTCTGCGTGCTTATATTTTTCTGCATGTTTTAACATCCCATTGTATTATTCATCACTGTATGCTCTTAGATGGGAAATGCACCATTTGCATTTGAGCTGTCTATAAAATAGTTTTCTATTAACCAGATCTTTTTCCTTATGGTCCCTTCCTTATACCTCATCTTAACATTACTGTCTTTACTTCATGTTTTGAAACCTAATATTCTAGTAAACTATGAAGGTATATGAATCATTGCTTAGATATTGGTTAATTGAGATTTATGTTTCCTATCAAAACCTTGGTATTTAGTGTGCATCACAGAAAGCTGAGATACATGGTTAATTTATATCACAGCCATCATTCTTCAAAAATACACAGATGCAAAAAATATACTGAGCTTTTAAGCAAACTAATAATGATTGAATCTGAGATTATGCTGAAGATTGATCTAGGCTTAGAGTAACAGCTAAAAGAATTAGATTCAGAATAAATTCAGAACTGACACCAAATCTGTCATGGACTGAGGCCATATTAACACTCACATTTCCTGAATGGTTCCAAATTCTGCTTAAGTTATTAACATCATTAATTCTGATGCAGTACCAAGTTACTAAGATTCATCTTTTATTAATGGTGAGAGTGTCAGTCATAAATGACAGCACTCTCATTTTATAAACATTTTTTGGCGTGGTTTTGTTTTCGGACTTATATAGTTCTCCCAATGTTATTTCACAGAAATTTGGATTTTCGGCCCTATTTAGATTTTTTTAAACTTCCTATCTATATCAGACAAACAGATTACTAATTCATTGTGATTACATGAGTCATTGGATCGTAGTAGGACACTAAAACCCCATAAAATTATCAAATGTAATGGTTTCACTTCTGAATTTCCTAAAACCCTTGAATATAATCTACCACCATTTGTGTTTAGTTTATTTACTTTTATCTGGAAAAGATGCTTTCAGATGCATTCTCAACCAGTATAAAACAATTTTTCTACATTAACTAAATCCATATCCCTCAACGCCAAATAATTATCTTCCTGTAGTGTGAATTAATCTATAATTGAAAATTGTTGCTTCCCTTTTAGAAGATTAAAACATGTTTACTTCTTTCCTTACGAGTTTATTTTAAGTTATATATGTAACCTCATATCAGAATTAGATGATGTCATTAGTCTCTCTCTCTATCTCTTCCTAATGGCGACATTGATCTCTTCCTAATGGCGACATTGCTAAGGAACCTATTTTTTGTTCGCTATAGATACAGTTAAAGCTTTTGTTTGTGTACATTTTAGATTCATATTCAGTATATTACAATCATTTTTTTTTTCTTTATCATTTGTCAACTCAATATGCATTTTTTTCCTAATATTTCAACGTGTACCTATTTAAATTGAATATTTTCACATTCATTCCAGTCATAATGGAAAGGGGCAAACTGACCTCTTTCTCCCTCTGTTAATCAGTATGCAGATGACTCTACGGTCATCTGTGCCGCTACTACTATTGAGGAGCTTCAGAAACTAATGCAACAATCCTTCCTAGCAGTAGAAACTTGGCTAACAAGCTCCCAACTAATTCTGAACCCCCAAGAAAACTAACTTATGATATTCCAACCCACTAAGTCAAGTGTATTCACAAGCTGATTTAACGTTACTTCATTAGATAATACAAGCATTTCCCCCTCGCCTCACACCAAGCTGCTAGGAGTAGAAATAGACTGCAACATGAGGTTTGATGTCCACATATCCCAAACAATAAAAATGTACATAAAAAACTTGGAACGTTATATAAGAACAAACACTACTTCACAAATAACACTAAAACAAAAATTGCCCAATCTCATTTAATATCTACACTGTTATATGCAACTCCCATACTCACAAACCTTAGAAAATCTGAACTAATAAAACTTGAAACCTGTTACAATAAAATTGTCAGATACGTCACCAATTCCCCATCTAGATCTCACCACTGTTTTGCACTTAAAAAGATCAATTGGCTAGAACTCCCTCAACTTCTGCTCTATAATCAGTTAACCATGGCCCACAAGAAATTCTATCAAGGTGAGAAAACGCCTGCTGTATAAAATATACTGCTACCACACTCTAGTACTAGAACTTTACGTTACACCAATAAACCACTCATTAAAATCAATACAACCAAAAACTTAGCTGGAGAATCTCTATTCTCTAATTACATAGGCAAATTCTGGAATTCACTACCATATGAAATTTCATTTACTTCAGCCCTATCTCAATGTAAAAGTTTGCTAAAAACTCATTTACATAACACGTGGCTTTGCACTTGCTCTACACCTGACTAAGCCATCTCTCTCTGAAAAATTTAATTAACTCTTATGTACTCTTACTAACAACACTAAATTGGTTCTGTTATCTTAGATGAAAAACTCTGACTTTAATAACAATTAGTGTAAACGGTTGTATACATGTAAACTGTGTGCCAAAACTATATCCTTACTTCTCTGAACTAACATATGCCTACCTGTCTGCAAACTCCTCAAACTAGAAACTGTCCCTCTCTAATTTAGCTAATTCCTCTCCTAGAAGTCAAATGTTATATTGTGAAATTGATCATTGTTATACAATCAATAAGTAAACAGTCTGATCATCTCATTGTATAAATGTTTAAATGTTACATTGTGCACTGTTTGTTAAGGACGTGTGTCCACTTGGACTTTCCCAGTAATCAAATGTAAAATAAATAAATAAAATAAAATAAATAATTTGTATATTGAACCTTTGTTTCTTAATTTTTTTCAATCTCGTCAAATCATTATCCTATCTTTAATGGCATGATTATTCCATGTACGTATTATTGACACTTTTTTCTAATTTTTCCAATCATATCTCTCAGCTTTCCTTTACCAAAATATGAAACATTATGCTCTATAATGTGGAACAAAGGGGAAAATGTGAAACACTTGCTAACAACACACTAACACCAACTAAAAATCTCACAACATGGTTAAATGTGTTACTTTTTACTTGTATAAGGCTGTTTTGATGAATTAATGTGATTCAATATTATTTACCATGTAAATTAGTTTATAAAGTTCTTACATGAATGCGCATCAGATATTTCCATTGTTTAAAATCGAGAAACACGGTCATGTTCCTCATGAGGTACTCTTGGGAGGTATGACTACAATTATTAATTTAATATTAATAAGACAATTCTGTTTCCTGTGTTTGATAGCTATTGTCATATCAATACGTTTTATCTATTTCTGATTAAGTTATATATCTCACTGAAACACTTAGGAAATATGTTCTCTCAAAATAATCTTAACTGCAATATTAATAAGAATTGTAAAACTTGGCCATTAATTCAGCAAAATTTAGCAAGCTGGGAAACATTAATATGTTTCCTAGTAAGCTTACAGCAATTTAAAATGAACACTTTCCCCATCTTTTCTTTTTTATAAACTCTTCATGCCAGATTAACAGAAAAAAATGTTTGTACATAAAGAACTTTTAAAGTTGTTATGGTTCCATAAATCATTTGGTATATCTTACAACAAATAAACTGCTATATCATGAGGTGGTCTGAAACTTGTACATTTCTTTGACATCTTTGGTTTGAAGAGTCTCAGTACTGCGTCATTCTCTTTATCCTAATACTGTCAGTTGTGTCTGGCCTCCAGCTTGGTGGAGAAAATCTATATTAGTAAACTGCATAATTATCTGACTATATCCTTCATGACTAAAGATTTATTAAAGCATTTTCAAGTCCATTCTATTTTGGTATACTTAACAGAAAATTTTCAAACCTTGCTTCAAATTTTCAAACCTTGCTTCATGAAATTAACCTGTCACAATGTTCTGTTCCTATCCAACCAATATCAAACAGTCAGAATATTTTAATGAATGTTTCTACAGTCTCAGCATTTGTGTCTTCTCTTTTGTGATTTATTTTGGTAGTCAACTCTTTGTAAGGAACTTTATACTGGTATCTGAAATTTGTGACATTCTCTTCTCCCAAGGGACTACTTCTGGGACTGAAAAACAATCCTGAGCAAGAGCTGTGGTTAAAAGCGGCTGTTTCCACAGTCAGAAAAAAATGCACTTCAGAGACCTGTTAGCCTCAAGGTGGCAAGACCTCCTGATCAGCTAATTTGCTTGTCATTGAATTGCCTGCTATTACTGCTAAGGCAGACCAGCACTTTCCTTCTGTAAGTACCTTGAGCAGCCATGCATCACATTGGTACAGGTACCCCCGCATTCAGTGTCATGCACACACATGCCTGTGTGGGCGCGCACGCACACACACACAGACACACACGCACGCATGCACACACTGTCCTGTATGTCTTTCTTGTCTGAGTTAAACAGATCATTACTGCGTTAACCTCTGATTTTTATCCCACCCCCACATAAATCATGGATGATTTCATTCATTTAGTAATGCCAAACATTAGAATTTCATTCTAAATACTGTACAGGGAGTGCATCGTGATGCCACACCTGTTGTTCTATAAACTTTTAAAGTGACTAATATTTAAAAAATCTCCCTGGTGTATTATATAGTGTTCAACCCCAGGTTTGTCCTGGAGTCTTCAGTATGGACATTTAGAGATAATTGGACAGACCCCCATCCCTCTCAACTGACCCAGATTTTGCTTCTACTCTGCGTTTTGTACTTCATGGGCTATATCAGGGAATAATAACAAAACACAGCAAAGCTTTCAGGTATACACCCTTCTTCAGTGCATTACATTTCAAGAATTAAAAGCATACTGATTAAATAATATGGGTCAACATCACATGACCTGCAGCCAAATACAGGCAGATAGGCCACCAGGAATCAATGATGTCATCACTTTGAAACCTGTTCTTAAGTTTTTACAACAAACTAAACTGAAATGAAATGTAATTAATGTTTTAATTATGTATGCGTCATGTGACTATTTGGCTGCAGGTCATGTGATGTTGACCCATATTATTTAATCAGTATGCTTTTAATTCTTGAAATGTAATGCACTGAAGAAGGGTGTATACCTGAAAGCTTTGCTGTGTTTTGTTATTTTATCTAATACAAAGTGGTTTATTCTCCAGCGTCTGTGTATATCTTTTGACTGTTGCCTTTGATTTACGTAACTATATCAGGGAATAATGCCAGACATGAAGAGTTTCATACTGATTTACCACCTAATTCAAACCCTCTTTGTGTAGAGGGCTACAGAGCATTAAAGCTTTGTGTTTTAAGGAGCAGCTTTTCATTCAAAAGGTACAGGGTTTGAAACTTTTTTCCTGGTTTTACTACAGCATTTTTCAGTGACTTAATGAAGAATTTAAAGAGTAACCCTGGTGATCAGTGTTGGTGCAGAGTACTTAATCTCTGCATTACTAACACATTGTTTGGTCTGCCAGTGATAAAGAGTCCACCGCTTTTACCCTGTCCATTGAAATTCTTAATGCCTCATGTCCTCCCTGTCTACATGTCTGTTGTGATACAAAACCTGCTGTTTTATTAACTTTTTAAGTGAATTTCCTGTAACATTTTAAGAATATCCCTGGCTTCTAGCACTTCTCACACCCAGTTCATACATCTTTTGTGCATTAATACTGTTAATATAGTAATGTTTTACAATACTGTTGTTATAATAATGTTTTACAATACTGTTGTTGTAGTAACTTTTTACAATACTGTTGTTGTAGTACCTTATTTATTGATATGAGTATCCCTGTCTAGTGTCTCCCATGATTTTACAGGAGTTGCTCCTTAGTGTAGGGGGAGTTTATGTGTATCATTGCCCTTAACATATACACATACACACATACGTACATGTATACACATATTCACACATTCAGACTCACACAGACCCCCAGTAGATCGCACTCACACACAAACACACACACACACACACACACACACACACACACACACACACACGCACACACACACACCTATCCATCCCCTAACACCACTATTATGTATTTATTTATTTATTTATTTATTTATTAACATTTGATTACTAGGAAAGTCCAAATCGGTAGAAGTTCATTTTCAGAGGAAGCCCAGGGAGAAAAAAGCTCCAAATTATTACAAAAAATTTTAAGAACAATAATTTTATTATCTTCAAAAATAAAACTAAAACATTTTCATTTTAAATAATTGTAAAAAATTAGACATAATATAAAAACATTGGTTAAGAATCAATACAAGTTATATGACAATCATTTATTTTTTAGAGATATTTTAAACTGTTTGTAGGGAAATTAAAGATAGGTTAGTCTAATACAAAAAGGAATTGCAATATGAAGTGAGGGAAAACAAGCTTTTACAAGCTTATGGTATATTTAGAGAGAAAATCAGGAAAGAGAATTTGATATTAGTAAGGAAGTAAGTGAAGAAGGGACAATAAGGAAGTATAAGGAATGAAAAGGTATTTGTTCACATTTAAGGATATAGTCTATCTTGGTTTTGAACAAAAACAGAGCCAGATTTTAGCTAGGATGTCTTTCAGAGTGGTTTTCAAAGATGGGTGGGAGTGTATTGACCTGATAGATACAGGTAAGGAGTTCCAGGCCTTAGCAACCTTGTACGAGTACAGACAATGCCCAGCAGATTTGATAGGTTTGTAGACAGATAAGAGTTTTTGGTTAATGGATCATAACAACTGACTGGGAACATAGTTGTGTGGAATGTTTTTAGTGCTGGACAGGCAGATGGATGCTGGATAATTTTATAGGTGGCAAGAAACTGTGTATATGTTAGTTGATGAGGGAGTTCTACCCAATTTAAGCTTTTGAGTACTATACAATGGTGGGTTCCGGAAAGGGTATTTGCTACAAATTTAACAACTTTGTTATAGCATTGTTCAGTAGCATGTGTAGTTTTTCTTGTGTTGGTGAGAAAGTTTTTTGGGTGTGTAAAGCATCCCTAGTTTTGATGAGTTTTTCTTATGCAATTTTGCGTATGCAGGTCAAATATAAGATTATCATCCACTATCATCCCTAATAATTTGCTTTGAGAAGTGATTTCAATGGTTGTATTATTAAGAGAGAGGACTTTTCATGTGACAGGAATTTTGGGGAAAAAAGTAGTAGTTCAGTCTTTTTGGGTTGAGCATGAGTTGTGAGTAATGAAGCCATGTTTCAGTGGCTTTTAAAACTTCCTGAATAGTTTTTTGGAGATGTACCATTATGTCAGATGTACAAATGAAAGTGGAATCATCTGTGTTTTGTATTAGGGTGGCCTGTTGTGTGGATGTATAGAGGGTGTTGGTGAAAATGTTAAAGAGGAGGGGACCCAGGTAGAGACTTTTGGTACACTGGTGGTGAGTGGGAGGTGAGTGTGAAGTGTCATTTTACTGACTGATACCTACTGGATAGGTAGCTTTTGAACCACAGAAAGGTGGACTGAGAGAGACCTAGTGAGGACATTTGAAGTCCTCACTATTGCAGCTACCCAGGCAGGCATAGAGTTACACAGACACACACACACAAGCACGCGTGCACGCGCACACACACACACACACACACACACACACACACACACACACACACACACACACACACACACACTCACATCTACACACATATTACATGCAACTCCATACGAATTGCAGAAGGAGTCATTACTGGGCACATTGCGGGTGCTGTAAAGAGCACTTTTGGCTGACATCAAAGAGTGAAGCAATACTAATTTCATGAACTTTAATCGTACTTTGACTTAGGAATGGGGTTCATTGCCATCATGGTATTAGAAACTCAAAAGATTTGGAGAAATTAAAAAAGGACAGACCACTCAGCCCTCTGCATGCACTCCCAGATGTAGCCACACCTATAAACCCACACACCGCACCACCAGCACTACCTGTTTGCTTTACTCCCCATCAATTACTTCTGATGTGATCTCACTCATTGAAAAGTAATGGGTGAATGTGAGTTTTTGGCCATGTTATGTAACACAGCTGGCCAAGATATCTGACCCAGCAGAATGAATCTCTGACTCACTCTGTATATATGGCTTACTGCAGGCATTTCTGAATACAGACATTTATTTTATTTACTTTAGTTTATATTTATTGACCTAGATAGATTGACTGTTTTCAGTGATGGCCCAGAGAAAAAAGTTCCAAAGTAGAATGCCAATGTGTAATACAAAAAAATGAAAATTAAATAAGAACCATTATTTAAATAATGAAGTTAGACTTCCGCGGTGGTGCAGTGGTAGCGTTGTTGCCTCACAGCAAGAGGTTCTCCCATTCGATTCTCGGCTTGGGTTGGGAGTGCCTTCTGTGTGGAGTCTGCATGTCCTCCCCGCAGTCGAGTGGGCATTCAAAAGACATGCGTTAATTGAATGGGCGTGCCTTCATTGAAGGTTGGGCATCGGGCTGGCAATTCAACACCATAAAAACCAACTGCCAATCATTAGCGGACCGGATTTCCGCTGTGGCGACCCCTAACCAGGAAAAGCCAAAAGACAAACAACAACATTTAAATAATGAAGTTATTATTATTAGTAATGAAGTTCATTATTTAAATAATAAAATATAGAAGACAAAACTAGTACTCTTTCATCCCAAAAACACCTACCCTGTCACGGATCATTTCAACATCCTTGCATCTGACAACACTGTCATAGAAATAGTGCAGGAAACCAAACTTCTAGGTGTTATCATTGACAATAAACTTTCATTTGACCCCCAAATACAACAGAATATAAAGAAAACTCATCAAAAACTTGGACTGCTATATAGAAAAAAACATTTCTTTACTGCAGCAACCAAAACCACCCTTGCAAAAACATTTTACTTCCCTCCCTTCTTTATGGTGCCTGGTACTTTTCCGTTAAACCACTATCACTTCATGCTGTGTTTTAATTGCGGTGGTGGTGCTGCGGTAGCGTTATCACCTCACAGTAAGACGTTGTCCTGTTCGATTCTCAGCGAAAGTGTCTTCTGTGTGGAGACATGCGTGAATGGGCGTACCTTCGTTGAAGGTTGTGTGTCAGAGCTGGCAACTCGGTACGTAAAAATCTACTACCAATCATTAACGGACTGGAGTTCCACTGTGGCGACCCCTAACCATGAAAAGCCGAAAGATAGAACAACTTCACGCTGTGTTTTGGTGGTATTTCAGTAGCAGATTTTACTTAAACAACTCTCTCCTGCAGGCTGGACAGAAAGATCACTCGACAAATAGATTGCCCAGTATCAAGAAATGTCGGCCATCCTTAAGTAACTGTGAGTCAGCAAGCATTGTTTCTAATACAATATCTATTTCCCCAAATGGTATATGACACGCGTGTTATCTTTCTTTAAAAAAAGACTGCAAGTACACCGGCTAAAGAGGAAAACCTGTACGGGAATACTGTCTGTGTAATCCCCCTTCAGATAACCCTTACAGCTTTTATGTTGTTCTGAAACTAACTTTAGGTTAGTTAAAAATACCTTCCTTTTCAGTTTGTTTGTCATGTTGATTAGGTACTCCGCTGAGTCCTGACATTTGTAAACAATTATTTAGGCAGGTATATTAGGAATTTTCAATTATTCGTTGTTATTTAAAACATCGTGCTCATCTCTTGTATTGTGCATTCCTTTTATATTATTTATTAGTAGTGCTATTATGTTTACCATTTATTGTGAATGAAAGCTTTGCTATACGAGTTACATGAATGTTTCCAGAAGTACTACCAGTCTTCTATACTTTGGGTATTTTCTTGTGACTTATGTTAGCCTGCCTTCAGCATTTAATTTTGTTAAAGTACTTGAAAGGTATTCGCTATCTGCCATTTCTTGTGTAAGTCGTGGTGCCTGCAGAGTTAGTGTCAACAGTACTGGTTGAGATCAAACGTAATATTAAAAAGTGTGCTTAGTGTGCCGGGAGTGGGGTGAAGTAAAATTAGTGACAGGGGGATTGTATTTATTTCTTCATCTAATATGACAAGCCTCGTTTGTGAGATCAGATGCCATCACCAAGTATGAGGTATGGCAGATGTAACTGTCAAGTATAGGCAGAAAAAGGAATGTGGCCTAGTGATTAAGTCTTGGGTTATACCTAAGACAGGCAACATTGGAAGAGCATCTGACAGCCTACCTTGACCTTGCAAAGGCTTTCGACACAATACCCCACTCGGGTATTGTAGAAAATCTTATCAGCTTAAATGTAAACCCATATGTCACAAGATGGGTTGCAAACTGGCTTAAGGACAGAACCCACAGGGTTAGAGTTGCTGGCGCTATGTCAGACTCCAAGCCTGTCACAAGTGGTGTCCCACAGGGCTCGGTCCTTGGCCCCCTATTGTTTGGCATCTACTTCTCAGAAGTACAGGCCAACATGGGAGGACTTTGGCTGACAAAGTTTGCAGACGACTGCAAACTGGGCGCCATAGTGGAAAGTGCATCGGACACGGCTATCCTTCAGAAGGGACTCATGGAAACAGATAGCTGGTGCCAGAGCCATGGCCTGAACTTAAACACCAAAAAATTTATAGTCATACCCTTCGGGAAAAACAAGGTAACCCCAAGCTACCATATAGGTGGCGATTCACTAAGCACAGAAGAGGTTATCAGGGACCTGGGGACCCAGGTTGACAGTGGCCTTTCTTTTGACACTCACATTGCTAAAGTGGTTAGAAAGACCTTCTACATTGCCCACCTGATCATGAAGGGATTCACATCCAGATCTAGTGAGGTCATTGTTCCCCTGTACTCTTCACTTATCAGACCAATGATCGAGTACAATGCCCCATTCGGGATGTATCTCACCCGACATCTGCAGCAATTGGAGAGACCCCAAAAGTTCCTCACCAAAAGGATAAAGGGACTCCAAAATCTGTCATATGCTGCCAGATTGAAGAAACTCCAGCTCTATTCAGTCGCATACCGTCTGCTCAGAGGTGACATGTGCCTGACATACAAGGCCATGTCCAACCCGGAATTAATGGACATGCTCCACCTCAAAAAAATCCAAATCCACCAAAACCACTAGAGCAAGCGACTTAAACCTTAGCACGGATATAAATAGGACGTGCTGGAGGGATAGATTTATCACTCAGAGACTCCCTATGCTGTGGAATAAAATCCTGGTCCATGTGAGGCAGAGCACCTCGCTGGCTCTGTTCAAGAGAAATCTTGACCTGTGGATGGGAGATCGTGGGTTTACCCCGGGAATCATCTCTGTGTCACTGCTGGACAGAGGCACAACAAACTAATGGGCACGGTATTTTTTCATATAAGGGGTGGCGTAAGCCACAAAACTTTGGGCTAGGCTTATAAATGCCTTAGGGCAGATAGCCTAGTATAAACCTATGAACCTATGAACCTATGAAAACTGTAAGATTGTAATGCTTTCCCTTAATTTTAACATCTTATTGGTTTAATAGTGTTGTGCTTAAAATGCTATATAGTTCTACATAATTTTTAATTATTACATATTATTAACTTCACGTTACTTTGCAGATCAGTTACTCGTCGGAGGCATTTTACTGTTGAAGATAAATATCTGTGGCAAACAAGTGTTTAATTTGGTAGTTTTATGTTACCGCCAAAACACAGCAGCGTGAAGTGGTAGGGGTTTAATGGAAAAGTACCTGGTGCCTCTATCTTAACTAACTTACAAATTTCTACCCTAAGCAAGATGGAACAGTGCTACAACAGAGTTGCAAAGTTTGCCACAAAATCTAAACATCACACACACCACTGTAAACCACTCCTAGAATTAATCTGGCTTGAACTCCCCAACCAACTTGCCTTTATTCAGCTATCCACCTTGCACAACCTTATTTTCAAGCCTACTGCCTCACCAGAACTAGCCAGTCTAGTTACACCTTACACACCAAATCGATCCCTACAATCAGAAGAAAAAATCTCTTAGCTATCTCAAAACCCACAAAAAAAACAGGTCAGTCTCTGTATTCATACTCTGTCTCTATACTTTGGAATTCACTACCTGTAGCTATCAGGTCTATGCCTTGCCTAACCCATTTCAAAGCCTATTTAAAAAATCATCTCAAAAATACATGGCTCTGCCCCTACATAAATGCTTCCTAATGTTCAGGTCTTCCTCTTCTTTCACACTAACCTCATCCTACTCTTCTGTCACATTTCATTCCCTCACAGACTGCAAGATCCTAAAGCTCTTCTAACTCCTTCTCTGTTTCTATACCGTATTCTTAAGCTACTGCTCAGGCTTTATTGCTTCTATCCTTCTTAACGCTCTGTCTCTCACACTATTTATCTACATCGCTAACTTTTTGGCTGCTATTTTCCTAACTGAAACTAACATTCTATTTTGGATGTACTATTAACAGTCAATGTCACACATTGCACTACCTACGTACTATTCTTTGGACACTATCTACATCGTGTATGGTGAGAGTGACTATTATTGTCTGTAATGTTTTAACTCTATAGAATTGTCTAGATGAGTAGTAATATATTGCAACATCTTGTAACATAGTTTCGTCTTTCAACTTATTTTTGTAATGTATTTCTAATGTAATTTATATTGCATTGGATTATACTGTATTTGTATTGTACTGTATGTGGAGCTTTTCTCCCCGAGCCTCTGCTGAAAACGGGTTCTGTAGACCCAGTCATATCACCCTGGTAAACAAATGTCAAATAAAATAAATAAATAATAAATAAATGTAGAACAGGTATCAAAGTAAAATCACAATGTATAAATTAATGAAATGATGCTGAATTGAGAGTCACTATTCAAGCATTTGCTGTAGGCCACAGCCTCAGCCTACCACAGTACAGTACCTCTTCATGGTAGAGTACCGTGATAGGGCTGTCTGTAGATCGGAAATAGTTAGAGCAAGCTGTAAAATGGACTTACCTCTTGTAGTAACCTTTCTGAGTCTCAGTTTATGTTAATACTGTTAAAATGATCTGCTAACTTTAAAAGCCTTGTCCTGTTATTTGCTGTTTGACAATGAAAGTCTGAACTTTTCATTTCTTTGAAAAAGAAATTACTATCTCCCAAATCAGTTGTTTATATGCATGAGATGATATTGTATTCAACATTTAAAATTCAGGCTTTTCACTCATCTCATTGAGTCATTCAGTAATTTTCACTAATGAATGACAAAGTCTGGTTAGACTTTCGGAAAATGGTCAGTTTTTATCCCCTTTATAAACAACTTATTCAACCTGTTCATCATGCAATAACTCAAAGGCTCCCTAATGAAATGTCAAGACTCGCAATGCCAGGTGCTAACAGACAGAAAAAAAAGACCAAAACTGCAGGAGATCAAACTTTGACCATATCTCTTCTTCTTTATATTTGTTTTTTGCTAGTGGGGAAAGCTTCACTGCACCCCCACATGCCCCAAACTTATATATACCAACATCGAGATTGCTATAACTCAGATAAAAGGGAATATTCCTGTTTATCCACCCATGTGGACCCAGGCAGTCCTCATATCCTGTTCTGTCTATTCTGTTATGTGCATCCAAGTCACCCATTATGATCTCTAATTCATGCTGTTCTGCTTTATTTAGTATGTCCTGAAACTGCCCTGCATTACCACAACCCTACTGTGGGACATAGGCTGAGATTACGAATACTGCCCTATCATTACACTGCAGGCTGATTGCCATGAGTCTGTCACCTGTCTCTCACTATAATTCCAACACCTTTTCTAGCCTGTTCTCCTCCTCCTGAGTAGTAGACTCTGGATCCTAAGCCAAGTGACTTTGTCGCACTGCCCTTCCATCTTGTCTGTTAGATGTATAGGATGTCCACCCTCCTCCTTACCATTATGCAATCTATTTCCAAGCTTCATCCTGTCGGTGAACCTACACTGAGTGTAGCAATTCTTAGCTCATGTTTGGCAGTATTTGGATTGGTTCTACATCAGTTTTCTTTCAACAGAGCTATCCCAGGTAAACCAGGCTGGGCAACTAAACACCAGCCGACCAGTAGCTTATTCATCCAGGGCTGCTGGGCTTTATGGCAGACATATACTGGTCAATAGGGGCACATGCACCTCTCCCACTGTTAGCATGGGTCCCTGGCATAGGTTGGATCCTCAACACACTTATCACCAGCAAATACCCATGTCTATTTGGTGACAGCGCAAAGTCTGTGATCCATGTTCTGCTATCTTGAGGATACTGTGCACCACAGTAGATGCCCAAAGTGGTTAATCTATACAACTTTTCCCCACAGGGGACCATGTAGAGTCTATGCTGCTGCCCATAGCTCCATTCATTGGTCAGTTTGAGAAGAAAATACTCAGCATGTTTTTTGGAGGTGGGAAGAGCCCACACAGAAACATGGAGAACTTTCAAACTCCAAACAGGCATTGCCTGGAGGTCAGGATCAAAGCATGTACCTTATGCATGGGAGGCAATGACCTTAACCATTACATCAATGGGTCTGCCTTATAGCACTATCTGTTTTAGTAAAATTCTATGTAACAATTCAGTGCAATAGTTTGAAGGAGATTTTGTTTTCACCAAGATGTTATTCCAGTATTTAAATGTATCCAAGTTGTCCCCTAAGTTCAAGAAAAAAAAAATAAGTGAAAAGCATCATGGAGAGGTTTACATTAAATTATCATGCATTTAGCATAACTTGCATCTAGATTTTTATGTTATGTTCAGTTACTGTACTCAGAGAACACATTACTTTCTGTTTTAAATATTATTTTTTCTATTTGGTTATTTTATTTTCAGTTAGGTAATGTAAGTTTCTCTGAATATTTCAGCTGTTTGACAGTAAGAAGGTATAGTAAACTGCTAGAGATAGTTAGAAAGCAAATATTAAGGGTATACTACTACTAGGAGGTTATAGCCTGTTTATATGAAATAACATACATTTTTTAAGTTATAAAACTTTTTAAGTAAATTGTGCATCTGGATGGTGCAGTGGTGCAGTGGTTTGGGTTGTTGCCTCACAGCAAGAGGTTATCTAGTTAATTTCTCAGCTAGGGTGCCTTCTGTGTGGAGTTTGCATGTCCTCCCTGAGTTCTTGTGGGTTTCCTCTGGGTCCTCCAGTTTCCTCCCACATTACAAAGACATGTATCTAGAGCATTTCTCCCTGGGCCTCAGCTGAAAATTGTCTCATTCCAAGTTGGACTTTCCCATTAAACAAATGTTAAATAAATAAGTAAATAAAATAAAAATAAAATTTACTGTAAAACTATACTGAGACACTACTGCAGAACAGATGTATGAAAGAACACCTTAGGGCTTTTAATTTAATATGCATGCCTGTATAACCATCATTTCTACTTACTGATTAGACTGCATTGCATCACTGCTGCATAAGAGAACCTAACTTAGTAACTGTCATTATTAAGGCCATTGTAACCTCATACTTGAGGACATTAAGGGTAGTATCAGGATAATTTGTAAAATTTCTCTCTGCAAATGTGTATTAACACAGTCCTATCCTATATATTCATTTCAGTCTTGCTGAGTTCCAAATTGATTATTGACCACCTGGAAACCCCAATTACAGCCATCTTATCTCAGCATTCGGGAATGCAGTGAATTAACATAAAGAAGAAGATCCACAGATGACTTGTGTAGGTCCCTTGATATAATTGTATTTAATCTAAGGGTATACTTAGTTACCTAGCTTCCCCAGATATGCCTTTTAATCTAAGGAATAACCTCTATGTTAAAGCACATCACCTGGGTCAGGAGATGCGGCTACCTCTCTCTTCCTTAACTTTGCACAATCCAGTACTACCAGTTCTTAATCTTGTAATTCCTTTCTTGCTATAGCTTTCACTTTCCCTCTTTACATACTTGTTACAGCTAAATTTATAATAAGATTCTGCCACATCCCACAAGTATTTGAAATAAAAACAAAATAAAAACAAAACAGAACAGTTTTGCTATTCTTTTCATTCATAAAATTGGGCATAAGCAATTATTGAAACACTGTCTTTTTTCTTGCTGCAAAGACTAAAACTTGCTGCAGTGTACTCCAACCTACCTTCTTAGTGCAACTGATTGTTTCTTCTTGTTGCCATGATCAGGCTTGGCTCTACTTGCTCAGTTTGCCCTCATTAAGCTCAGGCTCACTCCACTCCCCTACCCTACCCCTAATTCCCACCCATCCCCAGTACATCTACACTTAACATTACATAACCACACCCACCAATCAAATACACCCAACCACAATACAGTAACTAAATTGGTTTGTAAACCTTACCACACTAATTACACCCTCTTCTAACCCCTGCTATAACTATATTCAGTACCTTGACCTACCTACACACCACTCCCATAGAAATAACTCCTTACGCATAAATTCCATCTACACACCACTCCCATAGATCTACCTCCCTACACATATTTTTTTGCAAGTTCTTAAGCTGTAAATACTTACAATACTTCCTAACCACATCCCTCTGCCACCAGAAAATATTACATACAGTGCTTCTATTCCACATTACAGCACTCTTAGCACTTACACTAACAGTTCACCTAATTTCCTATCTCTCCCATTTACACACCCACCTACCTTACCACACTATACTCTCCCATTTTCCAAATCAGTTAAAACATGTGCAATTTAAAATATCTCCACCTATTTTTAAAGTTACACTCTTAGAGCATACACTTATACCATAGCACCCATTGGCACAGCACAAAAACATCTCTCTTAGGTATGATAGGTTCATAGCCAGATTTCTTAAGACTTGTCAGTATAGCCTCAAGCCTTACAATTTGTGGAGATGTTCACCCAAACCCTGACCCTACTACTAATACACCAACAGCCACTAATATACCACTCCAACACACTCGCACATCTTTAATCTACCTAAAAAAGGATCAGATGTATTAATCCAAAATTTAAACATCAGAAGCATTTTCAATAAAACTCATGAACTACATGCCACTTTCTCAGTGTACTCATCAGACATAGTATTACTAACAGAAACCTGGTTAAAACCACAGATCATTGATAATAAAATCATAGGATCATAGGAAGTTACTAGGCTATTGGCTCTGAGGCCCTTATAAGCCTAGCCAAGAATTTAGCCCATGTTCCAACAAGTCAGCACCCTATGCCACTGTCCAGCAGGGACACAGGTGGAATCCCAGAGGTGTATTTTCTGTTCCTCATCCAGTTATCCAGGTTGCACTGAAAAAGGTTTAATGAGGTACTCTGCTTTACATGGAGAGGGAGTCTTTTCCATGAAAGAGGGAGTCTCTGGGACACAAATCTGTCCCACCAACAAATCCTATTGATGTCACAGACCAGGTTGATGTCATGCATGCATGAAGCTTGACTTACAAATATGCAGCAGTCCCATCAGGGCAGGGTCTGAGTTTGCTTTGTATGCCAGACAGAGGTCACCTATGAGGAGTCTGTAGGAGACTGAGTAGAGGGATAGGGCTGTTAGCCTATCTGTGTAGGGTAGATGTTTGAGGCCTTGGATTCTCTGGGTGAGGAACCTCTGTGGGCTCTCCAGCTGCTGCATGTGCTTTGTGAGGTACATGCCAAAAGGGGCATTGTACTCAATAATGGTTCTTATAAGGGAAGTATACAGGGATGTTATGACCACCTTGTCCCTGGATGAGATACCCTTACTAATGAGGTGGGCCACGTAGAAAGCTTTCTATACAATGGAGGCAATATGGTGGTCAAAAGTCAGTTTGCTATCAACCTTGCTGCCCAGGTCCCTCATAACTGGTCACATGCTTAGGACCTTATTATCAATGTGATAATTTGTGAGAACATCACTCTCCCCAAAAGAAATGATGATGCATTTTTTGGCATTCAGTTTGAGGCCATGTTCCTGGCATCAGTCATTTGTTTGGGAGAAACCTTCCTGGAGGGTGTCCACATCACTAGGGGAATTGATGACAGCATCCAGCTTGCAGTCATCTGTGGACTTGGTCAGCCATAGCCCAATAGATTTGGCCTGCACCACCGAAAAGTATATCCCAAACAGCAGAGGCCCCAAGACCTGGGGTAAACTGCTTGAGGTGGCTTCTCCTATTTTGCCTGGGTGAGTTATATCAGTGAGCCAGTTTGCTACCCATCTGGTAACATATGGATTGATGCCTAGTTGAGAGAGTTTATCTATTATACCTGAGTGGGGAATAGTACTGAAGGCTTTGGCCAGGTCAAAGTAGGCAGTGTGCACAGTCTTCCCCTTGTCTATGGCCTTGGTGACTATCTCAAAAAAGTCGACCAAATTTAACAGGCATGACCGCCCCTTAAAAAAACAAACTGTGTGGGATCAAGTATTTGGAGGCTGCCAATGTCCTTGTTAATGAGGTCCATGATAATCCGCTCCATGGTCTTGCAGATCAGGCTAGTTAGGCTGATGGGTCTATAATTTCCTGGATCGGTGGACACTCCACCTTTGTGCAAATGGATGACATTAGTTGTCCCCCACTCAGCTAGGATGAAGCTGGCACTCAGGCTTTGGTTGAATATGGTACCTAATGGTGCTGCAAGTTCCTGTCTGAGTTCATGTAGGACGCAGCCTGGGATTTTATTGAGTCCCATGGAGGCTGTATTTTTGCCTTTGAGAGGGCAGTTATGACTTGCTCCCTAGAGATAAGGGGAGGGGGGCAGGTACTGGGGATGTCCTATTTTACTGATGTGAGGAACAGAGGAGTGAAGTTTTCACTGAACCTGTGTGCCAGGAGGTTAGCTATATCTACAGCTTTTGTGTATGTGGTGTCCTTCACCACAGTTCTGAGCAGATCTGGGTGCTTTGCTTGAGATTGCAGATACATGTGAAGAAGTCTTTATGATTGTTTTTAGTAGATGTGGCCAGTTTGTACTCGAACTTTGCTTTGGAGGATTTCACGAGTGCTCTTGTTTGCTTGTTCAGGCTAAGGAGATATTGCTTCCAATAGACACCTGCTCCTTCTTGGCTTTGGACAGCAATTTTTTCCTTTTATTATAGAGTTTATTTATTGTAGATGTCCACCAGACAAGTTTACTCTTCCTTGAGGAGGATGATTTGATCCTGTCTGGTATTCTTTATTCCATGCAGCTATATAAATGCTCATATACTACTTTGGTGTAGGTTTTGGCATATGTACCAATTCATTTGGAGGGGGAGTGGTCTGTGAAGCTGTTTATACCTTCCCTCAAGAGGTTGTAATCAGGTTTGGAGAAGTTTTTTTGTTTGACCCTAGCTAGGAAGGGGGTCAGTGGAAATGGTGACTTCGAAAGTGACTGCTTTGTGATCGGATTTTACCAGGGATGATGACACTGTAGGGGTGCTGCAGTGGTTACTCATGTTGGTTAATACTAAGTCCAAGATATTTTCACCTCTTGTGGGGGTGTCAACCAACTGGTCCAAGGCATTTGCATTGACAAAATCAAGGAATCTCTAGGCATTTGTGTTTTGGCATGAGTATTTCTTCCAGTCTATGGTTGGATAGTTAAAGTCGCCCAGGATCAGGGTAAAGGGTTGAATCTTGATAGATTCGAAGAAGTCCATATAGGTGGAGTGGGCATTTTGAGTCAGAGTTGGAGGCCTATAGCTAGCTATGATTTGAATAGGGGTCTTGTCAATTGTTAACTGCACCTGGAGTGTTTACCTGTGCATCATACTGTTTAACCAGCCTAGAAGTGTGTGTGTATTTTATATATATTGCAACGCTACCTCTTTTTGTTTTGCTGTCCACAGTTTGGGGTGTAAATGACTGATAGAATGAGTAACCTGGTATGGCTGGGGTGCTCTCCTCAGCTTTGAGTCAGGTTTCTGTGACTGCACAAATGTCAGCTTCTTCTAGGATTAGGAATACTTGCAATGAGTGCAGTTTCACGTTTAGACTCCTAGCGTTTAGCAGCATGACCATTAATTTACGTTTTGATGAAATTTTCATGTTGGTAGTTTTGATCTCATGGCATTGCTTAAAAAAGGCATTATGGGGGAGGCAATAGCCTTTGCCAGGAGCTTGAAGCCCAAGGGAGACAGATGCATGCCATCTCTGGCAAAGCATCGTGGTTTGTCAATCATGTCATCCCAGGCTGTCAGGTACTGGATCCCCTTGGAATGACACCAGAAACTAAGCCAATTGTTAAAGTCAGTCATTTTCTGTTTGTATTGAAGCATCATTTTTGGTGACAGTAGAATGCTGCTTAAGGTAGGAACATACCTGCCTGGGACACACACTCAGTGAGCTGAACCATGTCTCTCGTCATATAGTCCAGTTAGGTAAGCTTCAAGTCATTCACTCCAACATGGACTATGACAGAGTCACAACAGTACCTTTTGAGAGAGTTGAGTGTATTGGTGATATGGCAGATTCTGGCACCCGACAAGCAACTAACCGTGACTTTCTCCTTATCCAGCCTGGTGAGGGGCCTTAGTGGCTGTGAGACACAGGTGTGTGGACTATGTGTGGTGTGTGGTGTGGTGGGCAGTAGAGTTCACATGCATTTATGCCTCGGAGGTCTCTTTTGTTTGGTAATGCTTTTGTTGAGGATCTCCATATATGTGGAGGTGTGTAGTGTAGGTGTGGGTGGTGTTTGAAGTGTGGTGTTTGTGTTACCAACCTTCTCGGTGCCAGATATACTGGTTTGTGGGATAGAGGGCAATGACACTAGGTGCTTGATGTAATTGCATCTCTCACAAATTGTATTCCTTAGTGGTAGTAGTTGTCCGTGTACATGAGGCAGTTGCTACACTGTCTCAGGATGCCCATATCAACCAGACTGGCAGGAGAAAATGTAGGAAATTGTTCATCCATACTAGTCAGAAACTGAAAGCGCTGATGGTAAAGGGAGGAAGGTCAAAGAGTAGTACTACTAGATGATAACACAAGTGCTACTAAGGGAACATTTGTAGGTGGAATGCCTCAAAAATGGTTAAAAACCATGCATCTGAAGCTCTGGATGCAGCAGACCCGTATCTAGACTATGCTACTCAATTTTAAGGTTAAGAACACAGTAAAATATCTCACAATGAAGCACAGATTAATCACTTATAGTCAAAAGAACAGAACTCGCATTATGAAAAAATGCAGTTAAACAGCAATGAAATACAGTAAAATACAGTTAAACAGTAATGAATTACAGTAGACAGCAATGAAATATAGTTAATCAGTAGCTTGCTTTAAAACAGTAGCTCACAATCACAGCAGTAACAGACAGCACAAATAAAGCAGCGATTCAGTAGCATACTGTCGTCAATTTAATAAGGCTACTGACAAGCAGTAATAAATACGGCAAACTAAATGCAATTAAACTTCTAAGCACAAGCAGCAAAATGAAGTAGGAAGAGGTACATTATTTTTTTTTTTTAGTTGAAAGTGAGGAGACAGAAGATAATAAGATAATTCAAGGTTGAGAAACTAAAAGGGTGGGCCTTTACTAAGTTATCACTATAAATAGTAGAATTAGCTGATGTGACTGGGGGGAGTGTCCAGTATCGACTTTATACTAGAGGCGGGCAACTCAAAGCCACCAAGCTTTAAGACCACAACAGCAACTGGGCAGGTGAGCAGGAAAAAAACTGTTGCACAAATTAAACAGATATACAGTAAAACAGAAGTGCAGAAAACAGGTGAAAATAAGCACTTATCTCTTTCCAATATTGTAGCAGAGCAAATGGCAGAAGGCCTATCTCACTGTAGCTTTGAACAGCTTGAGCAAACAAATACAAATTGATTTAAAACACTGGCTATTAAAGACAGAGAAAAAGAAACCAGCCAAATTAACCAATCAAAATAACAAAGTGTTGCAGGGATGCTTCTAGCTAGATCAAACCAGACTAATTCTTTCTCCCACAAAGAAACAGCTAGGCCTGTCTAGACTTCCAGGCTATAATATACTTAGAGCAGATAGAAAGGGTAAAAGATGAGGTGTTACAGCCATATTGTTTAAAAATAGTCTCACACTACAACTACTAGACCAATCTATCCCAGACTTTGATAACATTGAAATACTCTTCGCCGAGGTAAAAATTAATTCAAAAACATACGTAGTCATAGTCGGAACATATATACCGCCTGGGAATAACCTATACACCACAGAGCATATCCTTCACTGGACTTCCAAAACTTTTACCCAAGAAACAATAATCCTTTGTGATTTTAATCTAGACTGAGACAGCTGCAACTCACAAAACCCCACCATCCATATCAACCTTCAAGTATTCAGCCAAATCATTCAAACTCCCACTAGAATAGACAGAACCTCAAATAAGCAGTCTATACTGGACTGGATACTAACTGATAAAGACTTCCACCCACAATATTTGGGTTGTCTGCCAGACAGTCTTAGTGACCGCAGGCCAACCTAACTTCCTTAGGCAATGTTCAAACCCTCTAAGGCACACCACTTACCGACAAGTCAGAAATAAGAAAACAGTTAACACCCAAACCTTTCTATTAATCCACAGCCTGTGTAACTGGACTCCACTAAATGTTCTACCTCTAGAGGCAGCTGTAGAGTATTTCAATTACACCTTCCTTAGCATTCAGGACAGATTAGCTCCACCCAGAACTATTAGATCAAGATCAGTTAGCTGCCCTTGCTTAACCAAAGAAACTAGAACCACACTAAAGCAGAGAGACAAGGCCCTGGAAACATGGCATGGAAACAAATCCCAATCAAACTGCTGGACATATCAAGAATTAAGAAACAAGGCTAAAAAACAAGTCAAATAAGATAAAATAAATCACTATACAAATATTCAGACTAAACATATAAATAATCCTTAAAAATTCTGGTGATCTATAAAATCAATCCTACAACCAGGACAAGCTTTAACCCCACACCCCTCCACCACAAGGAAACTAGGCTCCCAAGCCGAACAATTCAATAAATACTTTACAGAAAGTATACTATAACTCACCAATAATAATTTCACCTCTCCATCAATACCACCATTAAGAGTAAACGACAACACAAATAGCTTTTGCTTTCAGCCCATCCTAACAAACACTATAAAAATCTACTTAAAAAACTCAAACCCACAACTTTAGCAGCTGATAAATTGCCAGGGGAATACCTAAACTTATCTGCATGCATTCTGCATGTGGTTCCCTGCCTCTCCATACTGCTAACGTCCCAAGCAGAAAGCAACCTGCCAGACAATCTATCCTGATTAATTGCATTTTTCACCTTACCTGTGAACCATTCTGCATGCAGTGTATGCTGATTACTTAATTTTATTTCTTTTTGTGATTTATAACCAAATAGCAAAGTCAATAACTGACTACAGAATAAATGTAGCACAGAAAGTTACAGTGTCCACCTATAATTCCGACAGCATTTCCTTCCTAATAACTGACTGGGTCTGCCCATCTTGTGCAAAATTTTGGTACTTCCCTGCATTCTAGCTGATCATTTGTTTCTTCAGCTTTCTGGATCTGCTGCTCATGGTTCTACCCACTCTGTTCACCCTCACTACACTCAGGCTCACTTCAGTTCCCTACCCTGCCCCCATTCCCACACACCCCCACATCACCTAAACTTATACTTCTATCACCACACCCACAATACTTCTGACCAATCTAAGCCCAATTCCTCCTCCAATCACACTCCTGCATCCAGATAATCTTACCAAATTATCATCAACCTCATCTATAAGTAATTCCCTACCCCTCCATCTATAATAACAAGTAACTGCCACCTTAATATAACTCAACACAATCTTCCTACCTCTCCTCCCAAAAACCAGCCCACTCATTTCACCTTCCCTAAACAGAATACTATTTTCTTATCCTTTATCCTTACCTACCTCAAGACACCACTTAACGCTTCTAATACCCCCTCTGTAATTTGATCTTAAACAATATTTCACTTCTCAACTGAAATGTCAGCACTCATTTCCAAACATGTCCACACTCTCACCATCCACATGTTAACCATCACACTACTAATGTTCTGCTTCTACTTCACTTCCTATCATGCCAAATTACACTACGCAGCTCTCACCTCTTACCATTACTATAGCTCCCAACCTATATAACACTAGTTACATAGGTTATCTCACAAACAAACCCCTCCCTCCAAATCCAAAATCACAATACTTTCAAAAACATAACAAAATCTAAACTAAACTATTCAAACGTCTGCCACAGTTAAAGCTCTAATTGCAGCTCCCCTGAGGCATCCACCCCAAACCAGGACCTGGTGTTGTACACCCACTCAACACCAGCCCTTCTTCTCCTCAACCCTGTACCAGCCTATTAAGCAAACAGAACAAGTCTAGTTTACTACTCCTCAACATAAATGTTAGGACCATTATAAATAAGGTGCAAGACTTTTATGCTAACATTTCCATGTACAGTCCAGACATAGTTATTCTAACCAAAATCTGGCTAAAACCAGACAACAGTAACAATCAAAGTCTACATCCCGGATACAATATCTTTTGGAAAGATAGCACAGCCAAAAAGGGAGACAGGATAGAAATTGTATTTAAATAACACCTCAAATTAGAGACCCTTGATCTGGCTATTCCCACCATTGACAACTCAGAAATACTTTTTACCAAACTACAAATCAACCCCCATAAACTCTTATACATAACTGGATGCTATATCCCCCCTGGAAATAATGTTAACACCCTAGGAAAACATACTGCACTGAACCTCTAACTCAATATCACAAGAAACTATCATCATGGGTGATTTTAATATTGACTGGCACACCTGCTCCTCACAATACCCCACAAATTTCATCAACCTCTATGGAGTTAATCAAATCATCCAAACTCCTATAAGAATAGACATGTCAACCACAAAACAGATAATCCTTGACTGGATACTAATTAATCGACCTACCCTCCCCCTCCAGTTTGGCTGTCTCCCAGAAAGCCTGAGCGATAATCAACTTACCTTTTTAATAAGGGATCAGTTGCACCATAAAAAGCCAACAGCGTACCGCTTGATAAGAAACATGAAAACCTTTAAGTCCACCAATTTCTTATCAGCATTAAAAAGCTGTAACTGGGCTCCCCTGAAGATACTTCCCCTACAGGAAGTAGTTAATTTCTTTACCTCCACATTTAGAGACATCTTGAACATACATACACCTCCTACAACCATTAGGTTGGCTCTTGGCTAAGTAAAGAAACTAAGTCAATAATGATAACTACGGACAAAGCCTGGGTTTACTGGGATATAAACAAGACTCAAACAGCCAGGCAAACTTACCTTTAGCTCCGTAATAAAGCAAAACAAAATCAGTTAAACTAGATAATTCCAGTTACTATCACAACATGCAACTACATCACCAAAACAACTCTGAAAAGTTTTGGGCTGCCATTAATAATATCCTTCCCCCAGGAAAATCTACCACACCTGCCCCATATACCAAAAATACTACAGATAATATAGCTACTCAATTCAATAAATATTTCACAGACACCATCCTTGCCTCTCAAACCACCAGAACTCCCCCCATCCACAGACCCACCAAAATCAAAGAAAAATTCCCAAAATTCCCCTCCCTCCTCTACCCCCCAAAATGTCCCACAGTCCACCCCCCTACACCACCTAAAACAAATAATAATAACATCTTCAGATTCCAACCTGTCTCCATCAACATCATAAAAAAAATGTTCAGCAAACTAAAACCTACTACCCTTGCTGAAGACAAACTCCCAGCTGAATTTCTGAAAAGAGTTGCCAAAGTAATAGCATTCCCTGTAGCCATCCTTGTCAATAGATCAATCTTTGAAAATATTGTCCCAGAAATTTGGAAAATCTGTCATATTCTATCACTACATAGAGGGGGAAAGTACAGAATTCACTAATTACTGACCTATAGCCATACTATCTCCTCTTTCCAAAATTCTAGAAAGATGTGCTCACAAACAAATTATGCATCACTTACACACAGAGACTCTTATATCAAACACACAACATGGCTTTCGTCCCTCACATAGCACCACCACTGCCCTAATGTCCTTTACCAATGCAGTGAAGCACTATAGAAACAATGGGGATTTTGTATCTGCCATCTTTCTAGACCTCTCCAAAGCTTTTGACATGGTCTCACATAGTAAACTAATTCAAAATTCTTTCTGACTACAACCTCAGTCAGTCCTCTATCTCCTGGTTCAAGAGCTGTCAGGTATACAACAATGTGTCCAATGGCAGAATGACCTCTCCTCTCCTCCCCATTATATTAGAGGTCCACCAAGGCTCAATACTAGGTCCCCCCGCTATTCTCACTTTATACTAATAACCTCCATAATTCTTCTCTACATGTTTCAATTATCTAAAATGCAGATGACGCCACCTTAACCTGTGCTGCATCATTCCTACAGGAGCTCCATAGTATTACACAAGATTCCTTTCTATCAGTAGAAACATGGCTCACAAACTCCAAGCTAATTCTAAACCCTAACAAGACTAAACTTCTCCTGTTCTATCAAACATGATCCTTCTCTTTGAATTCCCCTTTCAACATCAAGTCCATGAACAAAACCACCATCTCCCCTGTTACTCACACTAAACTTGGTGTAGAGATTGACTACAACATGAAACTTGACATCCACATCTCTCAAACCATAAAAAGGTGCATAAAAAAACTAGGAGTACTATATAGAGATAAACAAGTCTTCACTAAGTAAGCCAAGGTATAAATCATTATGTCACAAGATGGGTTGCCAACTGGCTCACTGACAGGACCCACACTGTGAAAGTAGCAGACTCCAAATCCGACTTCAGACCAGTGACAAGTGGAGTACCACAGCGTTCAGTCCTGGGTCCTCTCCTGTTTGGTATCTATTTCTCTGAAGTACAGGCTAACACAGAAGGTCTTTGGCTAATGAAGTTTGCAGATGACTGCAAACTAGGAGCCATAATTGAAACTCCTAATGATGTGGACATCCTACAAAAGGGTCTCACTGAGAAAGATGCCTGGTGTCAAAGCCATGGCCTCAAGCTCAATGCCAAAAAGTGCATTGTCATCCCCTTTGGTAAAAACTTTGTACCCATGAACGTAGTCTACTTAACACCGAAAGTATAATAAGAGACCTTGGGACACAGGTGGACAGTAGTCTCTCCTTTGATAATCACATCACCTCAAATAGTCAGGAAATCCTTCTACGTGGCACACCTTATCACAAAAGGTTTCTCATCCAAGAAAAAAGAGGTAATTGTTCCTCTCTATTCATCACTCATTAGACCCATTATAGAGTACAATGCCCTTTTGGTATGTACCTCACAAGACATCTACAACAACTGGAAAGGCCACAGAAATACCTCACAAAGAGGATTACTGGTCTCAAACAGATGCCCTACGCAGACCGTCTCAAAAAACTCCAGCTTTACTCTGTTGTATATCGCCTACTCAGAGACAATCTCTGCCTAACATACAAAGCTATGTCAAACCCAGAGCTGTTGGACATGCTCCACTTAAAGAAATCCCAATCCTTTCGAGCTGCATGCTCTAGGGACCTATACCTTGTCATCACAATAAACAGAACATGCTGGAGGGATAGATTCCTGTCCCAGAGACTTTTCATACTCTGGAACAAACTATCTATCTATATCAAACAAAGCTCCACATTAGCACTCTTCAAGAAAAATCTTGATGATTGGATGGGAGATAGGAACTTCACCCCAGGGATCACTTCTGTGTCTCTGCTCGACAGGGTCAAATGAAAATAATTTTCTTGGGTGGTAAAAGCCAGGGTACCTTTTTTGGCTAGGCTTATATAGACCCTAGGGCCAATAGCCTAGTACCTACCTATGAACCTATGAAGTCTACCATTGCACAGACACACCTCACATCCACCCCCCTGTATGCCTCCCCAATTCTCACAAACATCAGAAAGTCTGAAATGGCCAAACTAGACTCTTGCTACAATAACATAGTGAGATTTGCCACTGACTCTTCTTTCAGGTCTCATCATTGTTCATCCCTGAAACAACTGAATTGGCTAGAAGTACCCATCCTCCTTCTCAACAAGCAACTTATTTATGCACACAAAATCCTGCACCAGTCAGAAAAAAGCCTGCTCTTCAAAATCTGATACTCCCACACTCACAAAACACAACCCTCTGCTCAAGCAGTAAATTACTTTTACAGGTTACAAAAGCTAATAACACAGCCAGCTAATCCCTTTTCTCTAACTACATCACTAAAATATGGAACACTCTGCACTCCAATATAGTAACCCATCCTTCAGTAGCCCAGTTGAAACAAACACTGAGATCCTATCTGACTAACACTTGGCTATGCTCCTGCACTACCCCAGGGTAACTCCCCAGTAACCATTGAATTTATTCAACTCACTCTTCTCAACTGCACACCCAAGTTACTAACCTAAGTTTCTCTCCATAGTGTTTGCATTATTAATAAAACTAATTCTGCAGAACCAACTTGTTTGCTATCTTAGATTAGTATTTTTCACTGTGTTAGGCATTCAAATCATATGTATTTCTAATGTGTATCTACACAGTCTTGTTACATAATATCTATTGCTCAATGTATGCCAAACCTGTGGTATTTTAACTGTATTGTGCTTTGTATTTGTACTACTAATTGTATTATTAATTTGTATTGGTATTTGCTTTTCTCCCTGGGTCTCCACTGAAAAATGAAAGGAGACCAGTCGGACTTTCCCAGTTAACAAATGTAAAATAAATAATTAATAAATCTGTTGCATACCCAGTTTCAATTATTATTAACCGAGCTATCACCGAACAAGCAATCCCCTCTATCTGGAAAATCACCTACATAATATGTATTTTGTATATACCGTTCAGAGCTACTTGTTTTGTTATGATGTGTATGTAACTTACAATTATTTTTCTTGATGTTCTGTAGTTTTAATTGTTCTATCCTGGAGTGTGAATTTTTATTTGCTGTAAGCTGTCTGTAACAGGAGCTTTTCTCCTCTGGTCTCCACTGAAAACGGGCTCCTGGCCCAGCTGGACTAACCCGGTTAACAAATGTTAATAAATAAATAAATAATACCTGTCCATAAAGGCGTTAGCTCCACCAAGCTCTCCAATTAGATTCAAAGATTCTAAGTAAACTTTATTGTCATTTAGGACCACACACGTATAGCCTAAATGAAATTCTGTGCATCAGCTCCTTCTTGAGGTTACATACAGAAAGTAAAACAACAGATACAAGTAATATAAGTAAAAAAAAAATAACATAACTAACATATACCATCCTATTCCCAGTACCTGTACAAAACAGCAGAAAAACGTCCAACACTTAAATTAAATACAGAATAAAATAAATATATCCTCCCCTAAGTTATAATAACTGCCCCATTTAAATAAAGACACATCACATATTGCACCTTGCCTAAGTTGTCTGTCTAATATTGCACTTGATAGGGATAATATAAATAAATATTGCACTTACTTGGAATTTGTGTGGTATAAGTTATACAACAGACTAAAGATGTTTGTGAAAAAAAAGAAAGAAGTGACTTAGTTAATGTCCACTTGTCTGGGGCCTGTGCCCGAGTTCAGAAGTCTGACCACTGTCAGGTATAAACTGTTGTTGAATCTGGTAGTCCTGCAGCAGGTGCTGTGATATCTTCTAACCAATGCCAGATGCTTAAACAGTCCATGGGCTGGATGCGTGGTGTCTTGTATTACTTGGTGGCCCTTCTGATGCTTCTTGCAGAGTAAAGTTGCTGTAACAATGTAACTTTACTTTCTCTGCAACCCTCACCACTGTCTGTAGTGCCTTCTTTTCTTTAGCTGTACAACTACCAAACCACACTGTGAAGTTGCTGGTGATTATACTCTCAGTAGCACCTCTATAGAATGTGAAGACGATATTAGAAGGGAGCTTAGCTTTCTTTAGTCTTCTCAAAAAATGGAGGAGTTGGTGCACTTTTTTGACCAGCTGACTGGTGTTACTCGACCACAAGAGATCGTTTGATATGTGTATGCCAAGGAATTTCGTACATTTAACCCTCTCTACACTCTCACCATTGATCATGAGCACTGGGTGGTTTGTATTCTTTTTCCTGAAGTCAATGATAATCTCTTTCATCTTTCTTACATTCAGGTCAAGGTTGTTCCCCTCACATCAGCTGATCAGAGATGCCACCATCTCTCTGTATGCTCTTTCATCCTCCTTTCTGATGAGCCCCATGACTGTGGTATCATCAGAAAACCTGATGATATGGTTGGACTTGTGCTTTGCATAGCAGTCATGGGTCAAGATGGTAAATAATAGTGGACTAAGAACACATCCCTATGGAACTCCGGTGTTAATCTTGATACACTATGTTCTTACTCAAACTCACTCTCTGTGGCCTCTCAATCAGGAAGTCCAAGATCCAATTACAGAGATGGTTACTGACTCCTATATATGTCAGCTTTTCAGTCAGCTGTATTGGTGCCACCATATTAAATGCTGAACTGAAATTTATGAACATCATCCTCATATAGTTGTCATTGCCCTCAAGATGCTCAAGAGTGCTATGTAGCGCTAATGAAATGACATCAGCCGTGGATCTGTTGGCTCTGTAAGCAAACTGCAGAGCATCAAAATCAGGAGGTAGGCTTGACGACAAATGCTTTTTGATCAGCCGTTCAAAATATCTCGTAACAGTGGATGCCAGAGCAACTGGTTTGTAGATGTTAAGGCTGGAAGGAGACGGTTTCTAAGGCAATGGAATGATGTTTGTTTACTTGTAGCATGAGGATCCTTTCCTCATGGCAAGAGAAGTGTTAAATATCTCCATGAGTACTTTGCACAGTTGATCAGCACAGCCTTATAATACCTTGCCCAGTATGTTGTCTGGGCCAGCAGCCTTCCTGGGGGTTCCCCTTCCATAACTCTCTTCTCACCTTGTCTGTACTGAGTTTGAGCATAGCAGTCTTCTCATCAGTGGTAGCTTTAGTGCCAACCTGTTGTTTCTCTCCTCAGATCTTCCACAGAAGGTATTTAAACTGTCCAGGAATTTGATGCTATCCACACTGTGTTGATCTGATTTTGAAGTCAGTGATCTCCTGTATTCCTCGCCATAATCTCCTTGCATCCCTCATGTCATCGAAGTGGCTCTGCACCCCACCCTTCTGCCCCACCCTTCTGCTATACTCCCTGTTTGCCTCCTTTATAGCCCTCCTCAGATTGCCTCTTGTTTCCCTTAGGGCTGCTTTGTCCTTAGCCCTGCAAACTGCATTTCTCACCTTCAGAAGCACATATACCTTGAGGTGAGCCATGCCTCATGCCTTCTAGTTAGCACTGATAGTGATGCTCTTGGTACTTGTTACTTCTTAATACTACTAGTACTACTTAATTTGTTATTTCTTAATACTACTAGCACTACTTACTAATTACAGACTCATCACAATCTTATTCCCCCTTATCTAAAATTCTGGAAAGGTGTATTCATTCACAACTTTGGAAATATCAACCATGACCCATTATCCTCCACATAACACCGTTTTAGACCCAACACTAGTACTACAACCACCCCCCTCAGCTTCACCAACACAGTCAATCAATTTAGAAATGTAGGAAAATTATTCACAACCATCTTTCTTGACCTGTCAAAAGCATTTGACACAGTTTCTCATCATAAACTACTACTAACATTCTCTAACCATAACCTTGGTCACTCAGCACTTACATGGTTTAGGAATTATCTTTCAGAACATCAGCAAGTTGTAAAATGGAAAACAGACCTCTCCCCCTACTCCCATCCCTACTCCCATTCTCACTATGTGTACCTCAAGGTTCTATTCTTGGCTCCCTTCTCTCTGTACTCTTTACTAACAATCTTTACAAAGCCACTTCCCTTGCTTTCCGAGTCCAGTATGTGGACGATCCCACCCTTATATGTGCTTCCCCTTCCATACATAAACTAGTAGGGGTCCCGAACAGTTTGCTGAATGGCCGTTTCTCCGAAAGTGAGACGGCCGGGCATACTTGTGCAAAAATACTTTTTGCCGAAAAAGCACTTTCACGGAAGTATGCTGAAAGGTAGGGGAAATTGTTAGGGGAATGGCTGTTGCTGAGATCTCAGCACAGTGGGGATAAGGTAATATTCCCTTTTCCCCACTGTAGTGTGATCTCAGAGTGAGAATATAAAAGTAGGGGGGTGCAGGGGGGGCTTGCCCCCCTGCGGAAACATGAGTTGTGTATTTATTTGTGTTTGGTATGGGGTTTTTTTTGTATGATTTGTTAGGGACTTTAGGGAAAGTACTTTTTCGGCAAAAAGTACTTTCACTAAAGTGGATTTGGTGATTTGGTTTCGGACAAGTGAACTTTTGTTCAATCGGCCTGGACCCACTAGTAAATATAACCCAGAAATCCTTCTCAGAAATCGAATCTTGGCTGACTGATGCACAACTCATACTAAACCCAAACAAAACAAAATATTACAATTTTCCACCCTACCAGTGACCTCCCCCACCCCCTTTTTCCATTAAAGCAATAAATAATACAAGTATCACACCAGTAACCTCTACAAAACTCCTGGGTGTCATGATTGACAACAACAATATGAAATTTGATATAATATATCCCAAACCGTAAAGAAGCTACACAAAAAACTAGGAACAGGATGGCCGCGGTGATGGACCGGAGTCTGCATGTCCTCCCTGTGGTCATGTGGGTTTCCTTCAGGTGCCCCGGTTTCCTCCCACATGCCAAAGACATGCTGTAGGTGGATTGGATACTCTAAATTGGCCCTAGGCATAAGTGCAAGCCTGTGTGTGCCTTCTGTGGAAGGTTGGGTGCCGGGCTGGCAACTTGACACCGTAAAACTCCACTGGCAATCATGAGCGGACAGGTGATCCTCTGTGGTGTCCCCTAACTGGGAAAAGCTGAAAGAAGAAGAAGACTCTATAGAAACAAATAGTTTCTGACTCACAATACCAGAATATCAATAGCAGGGGCATATCTTCTCTCAACTCTCCTGTATGCCTCCCCATTCTTACCAATCTAAAACATGCTGAGCTAGGAAAACTGGAAGTTTGTTATAATAAACTAGCTAAATTTGCCACAACTTTGTCATACCACACACATCACTGTTCAGCTCTGAAGAAGTTATCTTGGATAGACCTTCCTCACCTGCTAGCCTATAACCAACTAACAATAGCCCAAATGCTCCTTCTTCACTCAGAAAAGATATCTGATCTCCACAACATAATTGAACTATATGCCAACAACTGAGTACTATGCTCTACTAATAGGTCACTCCTAAAAGTGACCAAAGCCAGGAACACTGCAGGAGAGTCACTATTCTCTAACCATGGAGCCAAAATGTGGAACTCACTCCCACTAACTGTTAGATCAACAGAAAACGCTACCCAATTCAAAAATGACTTAAAACCACTTATCTAATTCTTGGTTATGTTCGTGCACCAGTCCAGGCTAGCACATCTATGAAAACCCACCTAACGTCTTGTAATATAATACCAGTCACGTCACACCAGCTTAGTCTCCTACTAAGGTACTGGTACAGTTCTCTCTCTTGTCAAAACCAATTCATTTCCCCCACTTAGGATCTCGCAACTTCTTCAATAGCAATCTCAGAAGCAAATAAATTGGCACTCTTGCTTTGAACATTCCCCCTATCCTACACTTTCCCCTTCCTACTCCTTCATGACTTACCTAAGCCAGTACAACGCTACTTTCCTTCACAAGTCTCTCTGTCTCTCTCTCTGTCTCAGTCTTACCTCCTGTTTACCTCATACTTACCTCCAGCTATTACCTGCTGGGACCAGCACACTACATGTGTCAGAGGGTTTACTATTAGATTTTCGAAGTGAACTCCGTCGACTGTACTGTTGTCGAACACGGAAGTTTGAAAATGGTAATATCGAACACCAAAAGCCAACCTAGGAACGGTTTTAACATGGGTCGAGATAGGTGTTCAGTGTTATTGCCAAACTACAAACCTCTCCCCTATCTTGACCCATGTTAAAACCCGTTCCTAGGTTGGCTTTTGGTGTTTGATATTACTGTTTTCGAACTTCTGTGTTCTACAACAGTACAGTCGACAGAGTTCGCTTCGAAAATCTAATAGTAAACCGTGTCAGAGATGTGTCCAATACACTTCAGTGTGAATGAACAGTGTATGTTTCATATCCAGTGAATTTGTAAGAAATAGGCTGAACCTTGATTATGTTATGAATATGTATAAATAATTTACATATATGTTAATCTTTCTTGTTTGTTATTCCCGCCTTCATCATTCTATACGCGATGTATTGCAATGTCCTATCCATATGTAACCGTTCCAAATTGTTTCATTATTATTTTTTAAAATTGTTCAAATTATCATTGTCTGTATGTGGAGCTTTTCTCCCTGGGCCTCCACTGAAAATGGGCTTAGCCCAGTAGGACTATCCCGGTAAACAAATGTAAAATAAAATAAATAAATACAATAGTTACACTGTGCACTTTTTGCGTTTTTCCTGTCTGTAACTTTCAGTCCTTCTACTGGTTACAAGCTCATTTTCTCTTTATTGCAGCTGCTTTTTTTTTTTTAACAACTGTTGGAAGAGGGGAGAAATGTCTAGAATGCCCATCATCCAGGCAGCCATGGTGGTTGATCGGGTTTTGCTAGTGTGCCCCTAACCCATTCACAAGTGGCAAATGTGCATGCTGTCTTGTAAGTGCGCCTGCAATGCATTCCCAGATGTATGTGCCGAATGAAGGCTAACATACATGTGGATTAGCAGCATACAGCAAATGTCCTTGGCCTATCATGTTAATGACATGTAGTTCTCTTTCCAGCTGATATGGCATTATAGTATTTCATACCACATTGCTGCCTCCAGGATGTGTAAACTACTATCCAGCCTCCAATTCTGGGTCTTCCACTGCCCACGTTGCTAATCACCCCCCCCATCGCCTAAGTCATAGTCAGTGCTTTATCCCTCTGTACCACAAATCCAGAATGTGCTGCCCTTTCTTGCCTTGTGTAGGTACAGAAATATGTCTTATTATCTTTTATTTTACTGACTAGGTTAAGATGTGTTTCCACAGCTTTTTTGAGTTGTGTTCTCATTATTTATTTATTTTTAGCAATTTGTCAACAAGGGAAGCCCACTGGCAACAAGTGTTATTTTTCAGCTGCAACCCAGGAGCACTCTGTGGTTCAGTGACTCGCTCAGAGTCACACTGTAGGAAACTAGAGATGGACAGAATAAAACCCTGCATGCCGAACTGCAGGAAGCAGCTTGCTAACAGTTCAGGGCATTAATCCTGAGCACTAACTCCCAGCCTAGCCCTCTGTGTTAACTATCAGACATAACATTATTCATAAGGACTATCTGCTTTATCTTTAATTCTAAATGCTGCACTAGGAAGGACTTTGGTAAGGTTAGGGTATCACAAATGGCGTAACAGCAATTCTTTGCATTCCCCAAAGTACATGAAACTGTATCGCAGTTACATACCATTCATGACCTGCAAATGAAAGATGTATTTGTTGCTGGTTTGTCACTGTCTCTGAATTTTAGTTCAAAAAGTGATAACAATGAAATGAAAATTATAAGAAAACTTCCCCCGTCAGGTATCCCCTCATTCAGTCAGAGCCAAGAAGTGAAAATCAAATACACAACATTGTCATGTATTTCTGTATCGTACTTCAGGACTATATTTAAAGCCTTGAAAGTCCCTGGTGACAACTTTCCTCACAGCTAGAAACAAAAGGAGATTTGTGTGCATTGTACACGTGCTTTCTGTCATATTAGCTCAGCTTATGGAAAACTCCAGGTCATTTCCATAGAGAATTACACATTCAGTTCAGTGCAATGCACAGAGTGAATTTATCACTACAGTGTTTAAAGCTTAAAGTTGCTGAAACAATATTGGCTAGCAGTAGCAATACTTTCTTTCTTGAAAATTTCTTTTTTATTGAAAAAACAGTAGCGGTATTTGTAAAAAGTTCACCATATACATGACACAACCATAAGATGAAAAGTGTTACTGTGTAAACTTCAGTTTAGTGACTATGGCTTATGTCACGGATGCTGTAGAATTTCGTAAAAATAAACCAATGTCACAAGATATGATCTCACGCATCATCCTTACTACAAGCAACTGTATCGTATGTAGACAGCATTTATGTAGACATTTTTTTCACATATTAGGAGCCCTTGCATTTGTAACATACTTTTATGTGATACGTTCAGGCTGAATGTATCTTTCCTTGGTCTCATTTACATAAATTCATTTTACATAGTTGTTTCTTTTAGAGTAGTTTGGTTCCTTTTTTAAGGCAGTTTGTCACTGTAGACTTTGAGTGAGATGAAAGTGAATACATTCCACAGCTTCAGTAAAACGACCTGAAGAGGCTGTGTTTCTAATGCAATGTATTTTATTACTATTATTATTTTTTTGAATTGCATATACTTTTAAATTTCCAAAGTGTGTTATTGTGATATGTTGCAGCCTGCTTTAGTAATATGAATCAGAAAGAATTTCTGAATTGTTGCTTTCCTTCCTTCGTCTGTTTACTTGTGTTGTGAAAATAAACACAAAGTTTAATGAACAGCGTTCGTCTTATTGCATTGCATCATGGAAACTATTCAGTATCCTCTGAAAAGTAACAATTGTTTAGTGATGCGGTACATGCAGACATGAGCCTTTACATAGGTACTCATAAGGTGTACCTTAAATCGCTTGTTTAGTATTCCTTGTAACTGTGGTTTCAATTACGATATTAATTTAAAATGGGATGTATGAATGGGTTTTTACACGGTACAAGAGACCTTTCATTTTACATTACCTTAAAACAAGGGCAATCATCTATATCCTCTAGCAGGGCAGTCTTGATCTGAGTAGCTTTGTTCTATGAAAAACATAAAAATGGAAAAAAAAAATCCTGTATTTTTACACTCCTTATTGTAATTCATCCCATATTTACAAGTCCCAGAAATATAACAGTGAATTTACCAGAGAAGGGAATGTCGAAACTTCTGGATGAAAAGCCCTTAGTGATGAGGTGAGCCACATAGAAGGATTTCCTGACTGTTGTGGCGATGTGGATATCGAAGGTGGGACCACTGTCCACCTGTGCCCCTAAGTCTCTTATAACACTTTCGGTGTTTAGTGTACTGCTACCTATGTGGTAATTCACAGGTACATGTTTTTTCCCAAAGGGGATAACTATACATTTCTTGGCATTGAGCTTGAGCCCATGGCTCTGGCACCAAGCATCTGTTTCTGTAAGGCCCTTTTGTAGCATATCCACATAATTTGGGGATTCAATAACAGCTCCCAGTTTGCAGTCATCTGCGAACTTTGTTAGCCAGAGTCCCTTATTGTTGGCCTGTACTTCATAGAAGTAGATGTCAAACAAGAGCGGTCACAGGACTGAACCCTGAGGTACTCCACTTGTAACTTGTCTAGAGCTGAATTTGGAGTCGGCTACTTTTACAGTGTAGGTTCTGTTAGTAAGCCAGTTGGCAACCCATCGAGTGATGTAGGGATTAATGCCCAGCTTAGTAAGTTTATCTATGATTCCAGAGTGGGGCATGGTGTTGAAGGCCTTGGTGAGGTCCAGATAGGCTGTGTGGACCGCCTTACCCTTGTCCACAGCTCTGGAGACTAATTCGAAGAAGCCAATCAGGTTCAGGAGACAAGATCGGCCCTTCATGAACCCAAACTGGGTGGGGTCCAGTGTTTGAAGGTTGCCAATGTCTTTGTTTATAAGTTCCATGATAATACGTTCCATGGCTTTGCAGATCAGGCTTGTCAGACTGATGGGGCAGTAGTTCCCAGGATCCAAGGTGGATCCCCCCTTGTGGGGTGGGATAACTGTAACTGTGCACCACTCAGTGGGCACAAAGCCTGAGGTGAGGCTATGATTAAACATGACACTTAAGTGAGATGCCAGGTAATTTTGTAGTTCCTGTAGTACACAGCCTTGTGTGGCCATTATTACCAGAATTTAGCAATATTTTGGTTTTGAGATGGGCCCTCTAGAGGGTGAGATAGGGGTGAAGTTGGCACTGACTCAATCTGCCAGGATATTGGCAATATCCTTGGGATCAGTATGCCATTCTGTTGTAGCTCAGAGCAGATCTGAGCATTGCCGTTTAGATTCTTGACATAGATATAGAATGCCTTGTGGTTGTCTTTGGAATCTTTGGCAATTTTTTTTCGTAACTAGCTTTGGAGGATTTTATGAGGGATCTCAGCTTTTTACTGAGGCTGGTAAGGGAGTTTTTTGCATCCTGGGATTTTCCCCTTTTCTGCAACAGTTTCTTCCTTTTGTTGTAAAGTTTGTTTATGGCAGGGGACCACCAGATTGGCTTCCTTTTTTTGAAGGAGAGCATCTTGGTTCTATTTGGGATGCCACAATTCATGCACGAGTGGATGTGCTCATACAGTGCCTTAGTGTAGGATTCAGCAGTCGAACTTTCAGTTCCCGTCTGCATGGGTGTCCTGAAGTTTGTCACTTCTGACTTGAGTAGCATAAAGATGGCTTTGGAGAAGTTTTTTTATGGAGGTTTCCTTACTGGGGGGGGTGGGATGTGGATGTCAAGGGTGATTAACTTATGGTCTGACCTGACCAGCGAGGGGCTGACCATAGGTGTGGAGCATCGATTTCACATGTTGGTAATGACCAGGTCTAGGATATTGGAGCCCCTGGTGGGACTATGGATTAGTTGATCCTGGGCACTGGAATTTATGAATTCCAAGAACCTTTGGGCAAAGGTGTTGGTACACAAATAGTTTTCCCAGTTAATGGCGTAGTTGAAATCACCCAGTATTAGGGTGTTTGGTTATATCTTAATATTTTCCAGTATGTTTAGAAAGGTGTAGTGAGAATCCTGGGGCATGGTGGGAGATCTGTAGCAAGCTACAGTTTGGATTGCAGTCTTGCCTAGTGTTAGTTGCACCTGGAGAATTTCAGATGCATTGTGTTGGGCAACTAGCCTGGTGGTGTGAATATCATTGGTGAATATGGACATTCATCCACCTTTAGTGTTTCGGTCCTGGTTTGGTGGCCAAAAAGTGTGGTAAGAGTTGTAGCCTGATATTGCAGGGGTGCTCTCTGGAGCCTTGAACCAGGTCTCAGTTACTGCACAGATATCGATGTTCTCCATTTTTAGGAGTGCCTTGAGAGTGCATTTTGAGGTTTAGACTTCTAGCAGTAAGTAGCATTACCTTCATATTTTGCATGGTTGTACCTGTTACGGTGGTGGTTTTTTTCCTTTGAACTTTGCTTAAAAAGGCACTATAGGGGTGGCAAGAGCCTTAGCCAGTAACCTGAATCCCAGGGGCAACAGGTGCAGACCATTTCTGGCAAATCATCGTGGTCTGTTAATCATGTCGTCCAGACAGATACTGGATACCCTTTGAATGACACCAGAAGCTAAGCCAATTGTTGAAGTCAATTATTTTGTCCTTATACTGTGGTATCATTCTGGGCGAAAGCAGGATGCTACTCAGGCCTAGGGTCATACCTGCCTGGGCCACATGATCCAAGAGCCCTTCCATGTCTCTTTTCCTGTAGTCCAGGGAGGTAGTTCTTAAGTCATTCACTCCAATATGGACAATGACAGAGTCATATTTGTACTTCTTGTGGAGTGACGTGAGTGCATGTGTTATGTGGCAGATCCTGGCACCCAACAGGCAGCTGACTGTAATTTTCTCCTTGTTCAGCCTGGTAAGTGAGACATCAGTGTGTCTTACTATATAGTCACCTATGACTAAAGTGGTGGATAAGTTGTCTTGCCTTAGGGGCTGTTGTTGGGTGGCACACTGGTGTTGTGAGCTATGTGACACTTTGGTTGTGATTGGTGTTTGCTTGCATTTCAGCTTCGGAGGTCCTTGTTGCTTGGGCAGGTTACTGCTAAGGGCCTTCGCATATGAGGGTTTACAGTTGCTATGTGAAGGTGTTGGTGGTGTGGGTTTAGAAGGGCTATGTGTTGCTTGAGGTGTAGTGCGGGTGTTACCCTTCTCCTCTTGACTGTCTAGCACAATCTTGGGAGGAGAGAGCTTTGCTTCCAGTTTGGCTATGTGAGTGCTTCTCTCGCAGGTTGTAGTGTTGTGTGGTAGGAGGAGAGGGTTGTCTGTGTACATGAGGCAATTGCTGCATTGTCCCAGTATGCCCAGATTCACCAGGTGGACAGGAGAAATCACCAGAAGCTGACCCTCAGACATGCCTGGTTTGGTGCTTTTTTTTGTAAAGTACAAGAGATGTTTTCCCTTACCTTAGCAAGGTACTTTGCAATTATAGGCTGTTTAGTGCCTATGATTAATTTCTCCTTATTAACAAGGAGAGCTGAGTGCTTGTATCAGGCTTCCTAGTGCTTTCCCATAGCCGGCTTTACGCACCAGCGAACCCTGCGGTCGCTGGGGGCCCCCCAACCACAGCAAGTTATCTTATCCTGATGTTTTGTAACATGTCTGTCAAACCAAAAACACTAGTAGAGCATTCTTGTATACTTAATAAACCACATGGGTAATAACTCTTATTTATATCCCCTTTAAAATTCAAAGATATTTCTGGTTGAATTAACAGTGTTTTGTCAACTAACAGGCATCAGAATTCCATTAAATAGTTTACCACTGACATAGTACCCCTGGCTTAGTTAACCCCTGCTGTTGGACATTTTCTCCACTAAAACTAACTACATAGCCAGCTTTAGGTCCCTGCTATACCCGTGGCTGCAGGCCCCCCCCCCCCTTAATCATCCATGACTGTGTGGGGGCCCCACAAAAGCTGCTGCTGGTTGGGGAAAAAATGAGGAAGGAAAAAAATGTATTAATTTTCTGATTATGCTCTGCTCTTTAACGTGAACAGGGCTGTGATATGACCCTGTTAGGATACAACTGATAATAAAAATGAGCAAGATAAGCACTAGAGATCAGCAGTCCAGAGTGACCGATCTCAGTGCACATTTTGGATTTTAAGAAGAGCTAATGCTTCCGATCATCAAGGATGACTTTCTCTTTCAGGGAGTTTTATAAATACAAGCAGAACACCAGATACTATAACTCTTGATTCTTTGCTTAAGAATTCAGTGCAATCCCAAAAATAATAGAATAAAGGCTCAGAATCAGGACTACATTTTAAATATTACTCTAATTTGTTTAAAATGTTAATAGAATAACACCTTTTGCATCAACATGTATTTTTGGACAATAATTATAAAACTCAGATGTCTGGATCGATTGACTGTTTGTAATCCTGAACGATTTACCAGCAAATTAAACTTTTTACGAAGGAGAAAGCAAAAGTATGAACAAAACCAGGGAAGGTATGTGAAATCATGGACAGTGACAGGTATGTAAAATCAGGGACAGTGACAGGTATGTGAAATCAGGGACAGTGACAGGTATGTGAAATCAGGGATAGTGACAGGTATGTGAAATCAGGGACAGTGACAGGTAAGTGAAATCAGGGACAGTGACAGGTATGTGAAATCAGGGACAGTGACAGGTATGTGAAATCAGGGACAGTGACAGGTATGTGAAATCAGGGATAGTGACAGGTATGTGAAATCAGGGACAGTGACAGGTAAGTGAAATCAGGGACAGTGACAGGTATGTGAAATCAGGGACAGTGACAGGTATGTGAAATCAGGGATAGTGACAGGTATGTGAAATCGGGGACAGTGACAGGTAAGTGAAATCAGGGACAGTGACAGGTATGTGAAATCAGGGACAGTGACAGGCATGTGAAATCAGGGATAGTGACAGGTATCCATTACTCCTCAATGAGGGAAATAAGTGACTTATCCCTGCTGCTGTTTGATGACTGCTAAATAGTTACTGATCTGGTGTGGCAGTACCACTGTTGCACAATGTATTGCTATTTGCTGAAATAAGTACAAAAGTAGTACCACTATGGCTTATGCTTGTATGTCTATGTGTGTATGTAAAAATATCACTGATTTTTATATGTGCATGCACCCAGTAATGCCAGGACACAGACATTATTCTTCTGGGTATCAGTAAAAATGTACCTAACAAGTAATTATATTTCAAAAGTAAGACAAAATATATCACAGAACATTCAGACACAGATCTTCATGGAGTCTGGTGACCCCCACTCACCAGACTGTATAAATGGATACTGGGGGCTCCCTTAATCATCTTTGACTCTATGGGGACTTCCACAAAAGCTGTTACTGGTTGAAGAAAAATCAGATGAAAAAATGTATCAATTTTCTGATTGAGCTGTTTAACCTCAACAGTGCGACTGAGATATGATCCTTTTAGGATAAAGCTAATAATAGCCTTTGGTTTCAACCACACCCATTCTAAAACCAGCCTGCTCAAATGTGTGTGTACAGAAAGCTGCTGTAGGTTATGGAGGGCTGGGGATTGCTTGGCTATTACAACTTTAATTTTTATCACAGTCAAACCTTAGAGGTATGCACATGAAGTCATTGCAGCCTGTGTTTGAGCTGAGGTGTGGTCATTGTTTATTTACTTTTCTCACAGACCTCAGAAGCACCTGTGTATTGTATTCCAGTTTCCTATTCTTCTTCTATCTCCCTTTGAAGACATTATTCTTACAATAAGAAAATGACACTGCGTGAGAGCTCATTCCCAATATCTGATGCCCAGAATGCCACTGGAAACAGTGATGCATCGCCCCTCACAAATAATTAGCAGTTAGCTTTGACCCACAAATTTCTGTTGTAAATTTATTTCTATCTAAACCATCCAGCTTTCTGATCTCAGTGACCATTCCCCATGATCCCAGGCGGGGTACACTCCAGAAGGCCAATTCTGCTAAAGTAAACTATTAGAAAAGTTTGATACAGATGTACCCAAAATTATTTTGCAGGAAAAGGGTTCTGTAAGTCACCTGACTGAAAACAACCCATGACGACTAAAAGACATACCTGATAAAAGTTGTACAACCTAATTTTTCTGTGGTAAAATATCATTAGTGTATAACACCTCAACTTTGAAAATGAAAAAAAGACAACATTTCAAAGTTAAATTATCAGTGCTTAAGAGAATGTAATGAGATGTGATACCTTAGCTGGCAGACTTTAATCTCTTCAGGGCAAAAAGCATGCATTTATCATTTGCCTGATATTCTGTTTAAACACCAAGAACTAGAAGGCACAATTTTAGTAACTCAAATAGAAATTGTTAGTGACTTTAGAAATACCAAGTGTACAAAAAGCTTTCTTCTACTGTAAATCTTGTTTCCTTGACATTCCAAACTAAGGTATAGCAATGTTTGTTTAAGAAAAACTGAGTAACATCTTCCAAATGGTTCTGCGTATTTATAATACAACCATTCCAGCTATGAACAGCAAGCCACGGCGCATTTATTTCTATCTAAGGCAGAGAGGCATTTTTGTCTTGGGATTTATGCAAAGCAGGAGGGCTGACCATAAGTAAGGGGCCTTGTAAATTTCATAAATCACTGTTGTTGTCAAGTCATAAACTGACTGACTAACAAAATTACCAATGCAACAAGTGGAGTGCAATTACAGTGAGGGCAGACATTTTGTTATTTCTCACCGACTTTATGGAACGCATAGCAACAGTGGTCAGCCTGTGCTCAGTATCGGGACTACCTTATGCTCCTTGTAGCCAACCTGTCAGTGGCGTCCATGTTTACATATTCTTGTCTGTATCCAGTGTTCTTTCATAAGATCTACTATGATTAATAAAGTTCTTGTTCAATTATAATGTGATTCATTCATCATGCCTAAAACATCTAAAACTTTGGCAAGTCACAAATATATGTATATATATATATATATATATATATATATATATATATATATGGGGCCAAGTCCATTCAGCAGCCAACAATGTGGGGGGCAATCTCCTACACTCCTCACTACATACATATAGATAGACAGCTAGAATGACGTACACAAATAAAGAGAGATATACATCGAGCAAGTCAACCTGGAGACCTTCCAGTAATGTTATTTGAACTGTCATTTATGTAGGCATCAACAAACAGTAGGGATATATCATCTATGAATAATGAGTCAGCATGTTTTTTTGCACAAGACAAGTTCCTGTCTCCAGGACCCTGCTTCCTTCATTAGGAACTTAAACAAAGAGTAAAAAGGTCACACAGATAACCAACTGGTTAAAAACACAAAAAGAAAAATCTAGCAAAGCTAGACTTGTAACTGTGTGATACCTTAAGCCTCTTGCATCAGAGGCCTCATGGGATATAGATACCTTAAACCTCTTGCATCAGAGGCCTCATCTTTTTGTGTTTTTAACCAGCTGGTTATCTGTGAGACCTTTTTACTCTTTGTTTTAGTTTGTTAGTTGGGATATTTTGTAGAAACCCTAATGTTTATGGATATCAGCTGGGTATGACAACCCTTTGTTTCCAAAGGTCAAACATTCCTTTTATGTTGTACTGATGATGTCATTAGAATACAGAACCATGCATGTCCACAGCTAGAGGGGTTTGGTTTTAATGGCCTGAAGTAGTCGATAAATAGACTTAAAAATGAAAGTAAAAGAAAAAGTCATGGATATTCAGAATTGCCATTTAGCTGAAACACCTGATATCCTTAAGGGGTGATTTGCAAATATCCCATGAGGCTTCTGATGTAAGAGGTTTAAGGTAAACCTATCACACAGTTAGAAGTCTAGCTTCATTAGGAACTTAAGTACTCTGGTCTCCACCAGGGTTGTTACTGACTATACTACTGTAAGTGAATCCCTTAGACACGCCTTCAACAGAGGTCAGCGGGTCATAACACCCCCCCCCCATTTCTTCCTTTCCTTATCTTGCCTCTGACATCTGAGGCATTAATTAACAAGATGTCCTGCATATTGGACAGTCTGCTTCAGCAGTTGTGATAAGAGTTCAGTATTTTGCAGTTACAAGATGTCATATATAAATAAAAGAAACAAGGTCAACTGCAATCACATTTTCAAAGTAAAACATTGTTTTGTTCTTCTAATCCAGCTAGTCACAGTCCTAGGAATTTGTCTCCAGTTTGTCAGTCTGCAACAAAATTTGAACAACCAAGTACCTGCGCAATAGAGAATTAGTACCAGTTCCTGATTGATGGCATTGAATCTATGACCTGTCAACAACTGTATTTTCAGTTCACCATTTATTAAAAATGAATATAAAAAATGGTGAAATTAAAAAACTAAAATAAAAACGCAAAAATAATTCAAAACCATGTCATGTGTGTGTGACTGTGTGTGTCTGTGTGTGTCTGTGTGTGCGTGTGCGTGTGCGTGTGTGTGTGTGTGTGTGTGTGTGTGTGTGTGTGTGTGCATGTGCCTGTGTGTGTTTGTGTGTGCGCACACGTGCGTGTGTGTGTGTTGATGTGTGTGTGTGTGTGTGTGTGTGTGTGTGTGTGTGTGCATGTGCCTGTGTGTGTCTGTGTGCATGTGTGTGTGTGTGTGTGTGTGTGTGTGTGTGTGTGTGTGTGTGTGTGTGTGTGTGTGTGTGTGTGTGTGTATTTCCACAACAACAGTGGAAAGGAGGGCTAGTCTCAATTTGAAAAGTGAATTGTGTGACATACTAGAGTCCTGCATGAGATCACAATACAAAAATGAACACCAATAATGCTAAGTCCTGGTGAAATAAACATCCAAAACTGGTAGGACAAACTTTTACTAAGGATAAAAATAAAAACAACAAACAGATTAAGCACTTTTGTCCTGACCAGGGTTATTTTTGCACAGTGGACACCCCTCGTAGAGGTTATGTATACTATCTCTACTGTTGCACCTCAGTGAAGGACAAGGGAAAAAACCCTGAAAATCTTACCACCTTCTCTCACAGTATAACAATACATTGTAACAAAACTGTGACATTAAATTCTTGCTGTTAAGCCACTCGCCCACCAATATAGCGAACTCTTGAAGGTAAGCTGTTATATTCAAGCAAGTTCAATTGCCATGAATGGGTATCTGTGTCCATACTAATAGTAAACTGCAATAATACTTTAACAGCTGTCTTTGTTTTGTTTAATGCTTTTTGTACGTGTCTTTGCGTTTCAAGCATACCACACTCTTATTTGATAGTTTTCAGGCAGAGATTTGCAGTTAGTTTTTGTTTTTATGCCTTCCTTAATTTCATTTGTTTTGCAATATCTGCTTTATCCTGTTCAATGTCGTGAGAAGACAGGGCTTAGCTTGGCAAGCATTAGTCATTTTTTTTCCTATTTGTTGACCAGGTTAGCACACTGGACAAATTGTCCCTTTTCATGGATGATACAAGAGCACTATCTGGTTAAGTGACTTGCTCAAAGTCACATATTAGGCAAGTGAAGTTGGAAGGAATTAAATCCTGTACCATGTCATTTAACAGGAAGCATCCTGAATAGGGCACCAGTCCATCTTTGGATGCACATTCGTGCCCATACGACATACTACACCCACCTATGGACAGTTTAGAATATCACCAGTTCATGGAAGCATGTGTTGGGGCCACAAGAGTAAAGTGGTTACTCCAGCAAAACCCATACAGAGACAAGGAATGCATTCAAACTTTACATGAAAGGTACCTCATCCAAGAACCACATCAGGGGGCGAAACACTATAAGTCAGAAAAAAAGCACCTACACAACTACTTATTTCTCTGCTTGCTTAATTGTGTACTTATTTACTGAAACTCTGAATATGATTTTGTACTGTGCGCACTTGGTAAGACACTGAAACAGGTCTGTGAGGACCCTGCTTGTTCAGGTAAGATCAAATCACCTCCTCATTTCTCTTCTTCCCGGTTAGGGGTTGCCACAGCGGATCACCTGTCTGCTCATGACTGGCAGTGGAGTTTTGCAGTGTCGAGTTGCCAGCCCAGTGCCCAACCTTCCACAGAAGGCACACACATGCACACAATCTCACCTAGGGCTAATTAGAGTGTCCAATCCACCTACAGCATGTCTTTGGGATGAAACCGGAGCACCCGGAGGAAACCCACATGACCACAGGGAGGAAATGCAGACTCCGCACAGAAGGCATCGCAACCAAGGATCAAACCAGAGAACCTCTTGCTGTGAAGCGGCAATGCTAACCGCTGCACCACCGTGGCCATCTCCTCATTTCTCTAAAGTAATTAAATGTATTAGTGGAATATTTCAGCACTAACTAATGTCTGTCTTGGCATCTTTGCTGTTTAAATGAAGAGTACTGCATTTATTTTATATTTAAAAGTCGACTGAAACATGTTTGAAGTTGAAATGTTTATTCTAAATAATCCTGAACTGATTGGGATTGTCTGTGGGAAAAAAAGGTATTTTCCAGTACAGAAAATGAGTGATATTGTTGCAAGATGTCAGGAAAATGTGAGAATCTTGCTTCAGAAAGAAAGATAACATACAAGGAAGAAAACACAAAGATGGAATTCCTGTTCCGATAATAATTATTATTATAACACTTCGTGCTATAGTAAGGAAAAGACTGGCAGAATTGTATGTTCATGCTTATTCACAAATACCAATATTTGTATACTCCTATCAGAGATAGAGAAGCTTGCTACATTGTGCTGTAATAAGACTGGACAGGGTTTGTAGCTAAATAAAGTAGTTTAAATTATTTGTTTGAAAGCTCACCAGCCCACCACAGGCACGCACAAAGTCTTCTGAAGGAGATAAAGGGATGCATTTCTGAAGATTTGGTGATTATACTGAAATTAAATAAATGCACAGTAATTCAGTGATCTGTGTGATATATGTCAGCATCCAGTTCTAAATATTCCTTGCATTCCTTTTTTAACAGAAGGTTATATTTTCAGTATAGCAAAATACATTGAATGCAAATGTTCTGATGACCTTCAGATGACAAATGTTTATAAAATTATATTCACTGTAATAAACCACTTTCCTTATGTGGGCTGATTTCACAAGAGATGAATAGATTACTCAGTGATGGGTCAAAGGACTACTTTTGACGTTTTTTTCTGTTTTAAAGCTTTTCACACGGTTACTGACTGAAATGTAGAAGATAATAATAAATGTAAAAGGCATTACCTTTAGGAATAGCTGGACCCATTAGTCTTATTTTAATAATTTGCTGACAAAAGCTAATTATCAGTGTCATAGTCTGTACAAATTTGTTGCAAAATTGCAATATTGTCTGCATTTTTTTTCAGAGCCTACAGCCAACAAAGAAAAGGAAAGAGATATCTAAAATGGGTTTTATACTATCATTGTTGTTTCAGATGCTTTTGAGTAAAATGCAGTTTTCTGAAAGAACTATATTACCTTTTCATTTGAGGCTAAGTATACACGTATACACTGGGTTTGAGAACAGGTTTTCAATAATTAAAAAAGACAATATTTCTTATTACTTACTTTTCATTTTATTTTTAAGACATAGTTTCTCATCTGGCAAGGATAGCTTCCCCATGGACACCCAGGCATGTTTCGGGCAGGCCCAAGTGAGTCGGGGAATGCTTTGTGCTCAAACCACTAACTATTTGATATTGCTTTTTGTGGGATCAGGCTAAATGCAGATGGATAACAGGCAATGAATCTTCTTTGAATATCAAAAGAAAAGAATAAGGCAAGAAGCCAGACGGTGGTTATTTCAAATGTTTGCAAGTGTGTTACACGGCAGCATATGCTTACTTTGTATGAGAAGGCCCAGAATTAAAAATACCGATAAATGGAGGGAGCTCACATATTTTTCTGTGTTTGAGAGAGGCTCACCCTGAGAACCTATGGTTTAATTTAAATAGACTAATATTAAAAAAATACATCGCATCAGGAAACTTTGATAATATTTTCCAGAAAGCAGGGTAAAAACATTGCAAAGCATAACACAAAGGAATTAGAGACAGAGCGATTATAACATCAATCATTTATTCATTTTGTTAAATGAGTAGGCGGGGCTGGGCCAAGGAACCTTTTCTACCAAGAACCGAGCCAAAGGGCAACACCACTACAGACACACAAATACATCACATACATTAAGTCTTAGACAAACGTTAGACAAATTAATTACATATTAGGTCATATGCAGAAAAGGAATTAAATGCTTATATAACAAATGCCTGTTTAACAAGCAGATGTACCAGTCAGAAAAAAATATTTTTATAGTAATTTTGCATTGTCCCATTGATATACATATACATGCAGAAGTATTTCTGTAGTTTGAAATGCAAGACAGGTCAATGTACATTAAATAAGTATGTAAATAGCATATTGCACAATTATAACGGTTTTATATAAGGCAATGTGAGAACAAAGTGAGTAAATATATAGAATTAGAGACAGTAAAATATTGTTGTGGAGTGATTAAGGAGTTATGCATGTCAATTGTATATTCAGTATTAGTATTAATATATAGCTCAACTAGATATTTTCATAGCAAGGAATACAGCCTATGACTTTCTATTGTACAATGAAATAATTTACTGTATCATATCATAATACATTAATACATAGTTACAGAAGGACATTGAGTATCAAGGAATACAGCCTATTACTTTCTGTTGTACAATGAAATAATTTACTGTATCATATCATAATACATTAATACATAGTTACAGAAGGACATTGAGTATCAAGGAATACAGCCTATTACTTTCTGTTGTACAATGAAATAATTTACTGTATCATATCGTGATACATTAATATAGTTACAGAAGGACATTGAGTATCAAGGAATACAGCTTATGACTTTCCATTGTACAATGAAATAATTTACTTTATAATATCATGATACATTAATACATAGTTACAGAAGGACATTGCGTACCAAGGAATACAGCTTATGACTTTCTATTGTACAATGAAATAACTGACTGTATCATGTAATAATACATGTATACATAGCTATAGAAGGACATTCAGTAGCACATTAAGCCCTTGCGTACTCTTGCACAGTTTAAAATGTTTGATGATGTCATGAAATATGAACATATATATAAACATATGCATACGATAACAGAATATAGGACAGGGCTCGTCCATTCTCTCTGATTATACAGCTAAACACTCCCCATTCCAAGCATCCTGTCTTGGAACCAGCCATCGCTGGATCTTTTGAAGTCTACTTCAACATTCATTTCAACCGCTGCTTTTATTAGTATGGTCCATGGCTTAAATATCCCCTCTGCGAAAAAGTATTTCCTTTTATAAGGCCTAAGCCTGGCATGCTGACTCTCCTTCCTACCTTCCTGATAAACTTGACTAACTCTACCTGCCAGTCTTCCTATTTTGTGGGACCAGTAGTGCCGTGGTGGTACGGCAGTAGCATTGTTACCTCACAGCAAGAGGTTCTCCTGTTCGATTCTTGGCTTGGCTTGGGAGTGCCTTCTGTGTGGAGTCTGCATGTCCTCCCCGTGGTTGGGTAGCATTAGAAAGACATGCATGCATAAATTGGCGTGCCTTCGTTGAAGGTTGGGTGTTGAGCTGGCATTTCGTAAAAAATCTACTGCCAATCATTAGCGGACTGGAGTTCTGCTGTGGCGACCCCTTACTGGGAAAAAGACAAACAACAACCTGTACAGATGTTACAACAGCCTGCCCATCAAACACTATTGTCTTGTTTTGGTATCGCCAGCAAATAAGTTCACTTGTTTCCCATCTTCAAAGTTTTATAGTACTGTATACGACAAAAAGTAGCAGTCTCAACACTTGTTCCTGTGGTACTACACTGGTGACTTCCCAGATCCGGGAGACTTCCCCAGTTACCACCATGCTGTGTCTTTTCCTTGTTAGTCCACTCTTTATTCAACGTAATGTTTCTGCCCCACCCTCACCCCCCCGAACACACTAGCCTCCTTGGTTTAACTCGCAAGCTTCTATGTTGCACCTTATCAAAGGTATGACTAAAGTCTGGGTAATCTCCATTCATTTTGTTTTCCTTGTTCATCTCTGTGGTGAGTTCTGAAGCTCTTCATAAAACTGATTCAAGTTGCTTTAACAAGATCTGCCATGCATAACCTATACTGAGAGCAACTGTATGAGGAGAAACCAGAAAGGTAGGTTATCATAGGTTCATAGGTAGGTACTAGGCTATTGGCCCTAGGGCCTATACAAGCCTAGCCAAAAATGTACCCTGGCTTTCGCCACCCAAGAAAATTATTTTCCTGTGGCCCTGTCAAGCAGAACCACAGAAGTGATCCCGGGGTGAATTTCCTATTACCCATCCAATCATCAATATTTTTTCTTGAAGAGTGCTAATGAGGAGCTCTGTTTGACATAGGTAGGTAGTCTGTTCCAGAGTATGGGAAGTCTCTGGGACAGGATGTTCTGTTTATTGTGGTGACAAGGTTTAGGTCCCTAGAGCGTGTAGCTCGGAGGGATTGGGATTTCTTTAAGTGGAGCATGTCCAACAGCTCTGGGTTTGACATAGCTTTGTATGTTAGGCAGAGATCGCCTCTGAGTAGGCGATATGCGACGGAGGAAAGCTGGAGTTTTTTGAGACGGTCTGCGTAAGGCATCTGTTTGAGGCCAGCAATCCTCTTTGTGAGGTATTTTTGCGGCCTTTCCAGTTGTTGTAGATGTCTTGTGAGGTACATAGCAAAAGGGACGTTGTACTCTATAATGGGTCTAATGAGTGATGAGTAGAGGGTAACAATGACCTCTTTTTTTCTGGCTGAGAAACCTTTTGTGATGAGGTGTGCCACGTAGAAGGATTTCCTGACCACTTTGGCGATGTGATTATCAAAGGAGAGACTACTGTCCACCTGTGTCCCAAGGTCTCTTATCACACTTTCGGTGTTAAGTAGACTACCGCCTATGTGGTAGTTCATGGGTACAGAATTTTTACCAAAGGGGATGACAATGCACTTTTTGGCATTGAGCTTGAGACCATGTCTTTGACACCAGGCATCTGTCTCAGTGAGGCCCTTTTGTAGGATGTCCACATCATTAGGAGTTTCAATTATGGCTCCTAGTTTGCAGTCATCTGCGAATTTAGTTAGCCAAAGACCTTCTGTGTTAGCTTGTACTTCAGAGAAGTAGATACCAAACAGTTGAGGACCCAGGACTGAACCCTGTGGTACTCCACTTGCCACTGGTCTGAAGTCTGATTTGGAGTCTGCTACTTTCACAGTGTGGGTTCTTTCAGTAAGCCAGTTGGCAACCCATCTTGTGACATAGGGATTTATACCTAGTTTAGTGAGTTTATCTATAATTCCAGAGTGGGGGATGGTGTTGAACGTCTTGGCAAGATCTAGATAGGCTGTGTGAACCACCTTACCCTCATCTATGGCTTTAGTGACTACTTCAAAGAAGTCTATCAGGTTTAGGAGACATGAACTGCCTTTTACAAACCCAAACTGTGTGGGGTCCAGGGTTTGGAGATCTCCAATGTCTTTGTTTATGAGTTCCATGATGATACGTTCCATGGCCTTGCAGATGAGGCTCGTCAGGCTAATGGGGCGGTAGTTCCCAGGGTCTGTTGTGGCCCCCCCCCCTTTGTGGAGTGGGATAACTGTCGCGGTGCACCATTCAATGGGCACAAAGCCTGAGGTGAGGCTATGACTAAACATGGTACTTAGGTGGGGTGCCAGTTCATTCTGTAGTTCATGTAGAAGGCAGCCTGGGATGTTGTCAGGTCCCATGGATGCTGTGTTCTTGGCTTTGGAGAGTGAAGTTTTTACCTGTGCAGCCGTGATTACAGGAACTCTGCATTCTTCCGGTATAAAGATGGGCCCTTTAGGGGGTGAGAGGGGGGTAAAGTTAGCACTGAACCTATCTGCCAGGATGTTGGCAATATCAGTTGGTTCTGTATATTTAGTGTCATTGTGCTGTAACTCAGAGCAGATCTGAGTGTTGCCATTGAGATTTTTGACATAGGTATAGAATGCTTTGTGGTTGTCTTTAGAATCAGTGGCAATTTTGTTTTCATAACTAGCTTTGGAGGATTTTATGAGGGTTCTCAGCTTCTTATTGAGGCTGACCAGGGAGTTCCTCCAATTGTGGGATTTTACTCTTTTTTGCAACAGTTTCTTTTTTCTGTTGTAGAGTTTGTTTATGGTAGAAGACCACCGGATTGGCTTCCTTTTTTTGGAGGATAGCATCTTGGTTCTGTTAGGGATAGCACAATCCATGGACTCGTGTAAGTGCTTATAAAGTGCATTTGTGTAGGATTCAGCAGTCGTACCTCTATTGTCCATCTGCATGGGTATCATGAAGTTTGCCACTTCTGTCTTAAGAAGCATGAAGTTGGCTTTGGAGAAATGTTTTATGGTTGTTTTCCTAATGGGGGTGGGGGGGTGGGAGCAGGATGTGGATGTCTACAGTGATTAGCTTGTGGTCGGATCTGACCAACGAGGAGCTGACCTCTGGTGTGGAACACCAGTCACCCATGTTGGTGATGACCAGGTCTAGGATATTGCTGCCTCTGGTGGGGGTGTGGATAAGTTGATCCAAAGCGTTGGAATTGATGATTTCCAGAAAATGTTGAGCAAAAGAGTTGGTACATGAGTAGTTTTCCCAGTTAATGGTAGGGTAGTTGAAATCACCCATTATTAGAGTGTTGGGTTGTACCTTAATATTTTCCAGTGCACCTCTCAACTGTCCAGATTTTTGCAGAATGTCCAAAGATTTTTCCCTCATATTTTTGGCTTGTTCCTCATAAAATGTGAGGTTTTCTGGCAAATCACTGAAGACTGAAGTCATTAAATAATGTGTTTCATTTGAGTTTCAGACTTCATATCTTACATAAAATGCATGCTAGCACAATCCTGTTATTCTAGCAGCTTTATAAGTTTATAAGAGCAATATTTAAAATAGGTCCCTATTTTTGGGCCTTTGCTCCCCCCCACCCCTCCATTTTTTAAGCTTTGTCCATATTTCTTTTGCTAACAGGTTGAGATGTACATGGGGAATTTTCTTATCCTTGGAGGACAGAAGAGAAAAGCAGGATACTATTTGGGTCTAAGAATTGTTGAGGAGAATTCTGAAGAAAAGGAACTAACAGAAAAAAATTTACGGCGATGAAGACATCATGAATAAAAAAAGAGATGGGTCAAGTACCAGCCTGGAAATGAAAAAGAATTACTGAAAAGTTGCTAGACAAAAGGAATCGGCTACCAGCCTTTGTGGTACAGAAGAAAACAAATGAACCATTTAGAAAAGGCATCAGATAAATGAAAACAGGGTAAAAGGGCAGTTGTAGTGTCCAGGTGAAACAGTGCAGCAAACTAGATAGGCAGTGATGGCTAACAGGTCTATAGTTTCCTGGTTTTCTTCTGCCACACCCACCTCTTCTGTCTCAGTATAAAAATACTAACAGTTGTCTAACTCATAAGCAATAGCATCCAGGTCCAAGGAAGTTGCAGGACCACTCTACTCAGCCCGTAACAGACCCATCTTCGAGTATAATGACCCCTTTGATATGTACCTAAGCAGCTACTCGCAACAGTTGGAATGCCCTCAAAGATTCCGCACCAGGAGAATCAGGGTAGGAATTCCCTGTCCTACATAGATTGTCTTAAGGCCCTATCTCTTTACTCAATCTCCTACAGGTTATGCATATAAGGCATCCTCAGATCCAGCTCAGATGGATCTCTTGAACATCCGCAAAACAAAGAGCACCATAAACACTAGATTCAAGGGCCTGAGCTTTGTCTGTGAAGTAAATAGAAGCTGCAAGAGGGACTAATATGTGTCACGAAGGATCCCCATGCTATGGAAAAGGTTCACCGTCTATTTGAAGCAGAGTTCATTCCTGACCCTATTCAAAAGAAAACCTTGATCACTGGATGGGAAATCGCAAATTTATCCCTGGTCAGGCCCCCATGTTTCTGATGGACAGAGGCTGACAGTAAGTAAATTAATCCCCAACTAACATAACCCTCCACATAGCCCTTTGCTACCTCTTTACTAACATACCTGACCATACAGGTGTCCAAGGAACTCTGGGACAAAACTGAGCTGGATTGCATGGCTAGGTTTGTAAAGACCCTGATGGTTGTTAGCCTAGTATAAACCTATGAACTAACAGCAGCGATATGATGTGTGGTGTACTAATTGGCCTGGCTAGCATTCTCTATAGCTCCCTGACAGGAAAAAAAGCATCCTATCTGGGTCATGTGTCCTGTCTCCTCTCAGGTTCTCATGTCTGTATGTTACTGCCTACTGATATCCTCCAGTCCAGTCACCTATCTCCTGACAACCCCTCTTCCATTTTTGGCAGGTATCCTTCCTCTGCACATGATCATCCCTAAGAGATGACATAAAAATGTATTCATTATGTGGGCTTGGTTCTTTATCTGTTAATATCTTTTCTCTCCTTCCTCCAGCATGCAAATGCCTTACCTAACTTTCCTGCATTTTCCTAAATTAATTTTATTTGGCTTCTGGGGTAGAGGACTATCTCCATGGTCCTTTCACAGGCTGAGCCAAGGAGCAGTGTCTGGTTAAATGACTTTCTCAGAGTCACACATTTAGGCTAAGGAGGCAGAGGGACTCAAACCTTACAACACTTAACCACAGGAAACAGCTTGTTAACAAATCCCTAATCCTGAAAGCCAACTACCAGGCAAAGAAATATGCAGTCTCTTCTTTCCCTCTTTCAGTCATCTGATCAGTAACCTTTCCATGTTTATTTTGGCTTTTCTTACAGTCTCGTTCACTTCCCATTTGCCTCTTTTTATCCAGTCCTACCTTTGTCACCAGCTGCTTTTCATTTCCTATGAACCTTTATGAACTGTTGAGATAATGTTAAAGTGCATTCCTGTTTTACCTGTGTCACAAAGAAATATAGTGCCATGGACTTCTGAACTGAGGCATTTAACAAAAGAAATATTAAAATTGATTAGTCCCTGTCCTTTTCTCCTGGCTAGAATTTCAGAATACTTTGAAGATCTGGTGCCTTCAGAAGTTGCAGTCACTGATTAGTCTCATTCAAATCGTACTAGTTTTCTTTGATATTTTTTATTTCCTTTTTTTGTGTGTTTTGAGAAGGCTTCACTGAACTCTACCAGCTTCTTCACCTTGGTTCTGATCTTCTCCACCTCCCAAAGTTATTTTATGATTTTACGAACATGTTCTTGTGTTTCTGTATTTTTCCAGGTCATGGCTGAAAAGGGGCCTGTGTTGATATAGGTCTATATTATAACATCAAAGTCTTACAACTTGGAATGTTATAATATTGAACCCAGTAGAGCGAAACACCAGAAAACCGAACAGTCAGAATAGTGATTTTTTTCTCAGGGAAAAAATTTGCTGTTCCGACAAACATACACACAACACAAGCACACCAAAATAAATAATCCACCCACACACACTTCACAAAACCCTACACTAAACCATACATACACCACTAGCTATCCACTTACCTTAACCCAACCCTAACCCTAAGGTCCGTCACTATCGCACACTCACCTTACCCGCTCCCTAACTCTAACTCACCTACCCCACCCTAACCCTCATGTCCACACAATTACACACTTACCTGACCCACGCCCTAACCCTAACTCACCTAACCCATGCCCAATCGCACATTCACCTTTGTGTGCACACTTACCTTAACCCGGTCTGTACCCTTCACTCCACAGTCAAGGAAATAGCAAAGCTGCAGAAACAGCCCACTGAATACTTTCCCTAGGAAAGTATTCGGCATTTTGCAGCTTCACTATTTCCAGTGTTCACTTTACTGGGTTCGATATTATAACATTCGAAGTTGTAAGACTTTGATGTTATACTATAGACCCATTGATACAGCCCATCTACCTGTTATCAAAATAAATAAATATCCCAATTACCAGTCATCCAACCAGAGATGCCCTCCATACACAATTGGTGACAAATCACTGGAGCTATCATGCTCTGTTGAATGACAGTCGGTGGGCATAATTTTAACCTAAGGCCTTGATAGCTGAATCACAAAGCATCAATGTGCGAATAATATAAACATGTCATCACATACATGCTGCATGCTTATGCCAGCTGTTTGTTCACCCTGGATATATTTTGATGCCAAGAGTTTGCCTTTTGTTTTCCAATAGGGAATTCACAAGTTGTGATGCCCCTAGTATCTCTCTGTGGGACTAAAAGTAGGATATTAGCCTATTGACCTTCCTAGCCCCTGCCTCATACTGCCCGGTCAAACCCAGGTTTCAATCTCCCTTTGCTGTCTGATATATAGTGCTGAAAGACGCAGGATGCTAGTCAAACAAATTTCCACATTACTGCATGCGACGCCCCTCCTCTGGGCCAGTAATCAAGGGGCCTTAATCCTCACCATGGACATCAGTGAGGGACATTCACTTGGGACACAAATAGATGCACACAGTATTTCCAGATGCAGCTCTCTGCATCAAGCACAATTGACCTTAAGAGCACACAGTGAACATACTCCCATCCTGGGGCTGGATTTTTCTCTCTGTCTCTCCAGGCCGCCAAATAAGAATCCCTCGCTGACACAGCTGTAGCAGTGAATCCTCAGCCAAGTGTTCCAAGTCAAGTCCTCCACCACCCTCTCTGTGAAACCAGTGCTCTGTGTCCCTGCTCCAAGTAGCCGACACACACATGCTTTGAGATTTCATTATCATACACACATGTGCACACACACCTGGGAAAGGCTGGCACAGATTTACTAGTGATGCCGCCTCTGCCCAGACTAAAAGGTATGTACTGCCACCAGAACACTCCAAACCCAGCTACTCTAAGGCTCTTACAAGGGTACCCAATTATACAGAGTAAAATTAATGCTAATACAAATGGTAAAGTTGACCAAACAGTAAGGCTTTCAGGAGCTGCCACAGTGTCAGCAAATAAGTACTCTCAAAGTATAAAATATTCCCTAAAAGACCAGCCACAATGAAGCTTTACAAATATATTTTCAACACAAGCACCTGTACAAATCAGTTTGATATATAAATGACATATAATTCTTTACATAACTCCAGCTTGCTATGCTGGCATATGTTATACATCCACTGCCCTATTTCTCCTGACATAGCTGGCAATACATTGCATCATCAAACTGCAGATGGGAACCCTTCCTCTTTGCCACTGGGCTGGCAGATAGGTAGGACATGTGGCTAAGGTGAGTATCAGACTTCTGAACTGTCCCTGTTTTGGGGGAACATTTTTATTTTCAGTCCTGATTTATTCCTGGACATGGTATACCTATTTTTGGATATACATATATATATATATATATGTATGTATATATATATATATATATATATATATATATATATATATATATATATATATATATAAATATATGTGTGTGTATATATATATATATATATATATATATATATATATATATATATATATATATATATATATATACACACACACACACATATATATATATATATATATATATATATATATATAAATTTATTTATTTACATTTGTTTGCTGGGAAATTCCGACTGGAAGCAGGTCCTTTTTCAGCGGATGCTCGGGTAGAAAAGCTCCACATCATGTACATGATAAATAGAGATACAAAGTTGCAGCAATAGTAAACAGCATTACAGGTTGTTGGCTTTAATACAATAACAAGGGAGAGGAGGCTGGCATAATGGTTAAGGTGTTCACCTTAAAGATGCAAGGTGCAGGGCTTGATTCTCACATGTGGTAATTGGCTAGGCTTAAAATGGCCCACAGGGACAGTTAGCCTAGTACTAATCTATGAACCTATGAACAAGATATTGATTATCAACAGTATATACAGTAAATGTTGCAAATTAACATAGTTTCTTGTTGTTTATAACATTAGTAACAAAGCTGTCAGACAAATAGCTATTTCTGACTGTGGTTAGTAGTGGCGGTAGTATAGTTGGACTAAGAGCCTAGGTGGGGGAGGAGGTAAGGGGGGTTGCTAGTCTGGATTAGAACAAGGACAAAGCCAGTGCAAATTTAAGTGGAATTTGAGCGTTTAGATATGGTACATGAAAATATGGCTTCTCCTGCTGAGTTTTTGGGTTTGATAACAGTGAGTTGATTTTTGTTACTTGTTCTTAGGGGCCTAGTGGGGTGATAGGGTTGGAGAAGGGTTTGCAGGGAAGGGATGTTAAGGGGGTGGTTAATAAGTTTATAAGCGAGGGTGAGTTGATTAAAGCGAAGGAGTTGTGAGAGTTCTAGCCAGTTTAGTTCTTTAAGAGAGATACAATGATGGCTGCAGTGGGAGGTTCCAGTGGCAAATTTAGCAATTTTGTTGTAACAAGCATCCAGCTTGTGTAGGTCTGGCTGTTTAAGGTTGGCAAGTATGGGGGATGCATAGAGTAGGGTGGAGATTAGCTGGGAATTGGCTATGGAGATTCTAGCTGCCTTGGTTAGGAATTGGCGGCTTCGATATAATGCACCAAGTTTCTTGTGAACTATTTTTATTGTGAGAGATATGTGGGTGTCAAATTTAAGTTATATATACATATATAGTTTTATGGGCAGCCACGGTGGTGCAGCGGTTGGCGTTGTCACCTCACAGCAAGAAGTTCTCTGGTTCGATCCTTGGCTGGGGTGCCTTCTGTGTGGAGTCTGCATGTCCTCCCTGTGGTCGCGTGGGTTTCCTCCAGGGGCTCCAGTTTCCTCTCACATCCCAAAGACATGCTGTAGGTGGATTGGACACTCTAAATTGGCCCTAGGTGTGAGTGTGTGTGTGTGCCTTCTGTGGAAGGTTGAGTACCGAGCTGGAAACTCAACACTGTAAAACTCCACTGCCAATCATGAGCAGACATGTGATCCACTGTGGCGACCCCTAAGCCAAAAGAAGACGAAGATACATATATAGTTATTTATATATATATATATATAGGTTTACTATCATTATGTCTAAAATTTTTTAAAAAAGTGTACTTATCAGCGAAGTGTTTCACCGAAAGTATACAATTCCAAACCTTCCTAAAGTCAAAAAACAGCTGTTAATGTCGAAAATGTCGCTCGCGACATTTTTGACACTTAACAGCAATCCCACGCTTCCCTTAACTCCCTAACTAACTAGCCTAAACTCATGTTTATGCAGGGGGGCAAGCCCCCCTGCACCCCTCTGTGGGGGGCTGTGCCCCCCACACCCCCCCTAACTTAATATTCCAACTCCGAGATCGCACTACAGTGAGGAAAGGGATGTATTTCCCTAACCGCACTGTACCGCGATCCCCTTACATGAGCAAACGTTATAATTGCAAATGCACAGTCCATTCACAATAATAACGTTCGCTCACATAACCTGCCAAAATATGAAGTATTCGAACTTTTGTTATTCGAATACTTCATAGCACGGTGAAATTATCATAGTAAACCTATATATATAAATATATATATATATATATATATATATATATATATATATATATATATATATATATAGGTCCCCTTCAAAACATCTAAAACCCATAACATCTAATTTCATAACATCGAGACCAGAACATCTAAAACCCATAAAATCTAAAACTCATAACATCGAATTTCATAACATCTAAAATGTATAATATGTAGATATGTAAATGTTATAGTTTAATCTATTAATCTTGTGGTATCCCTGTGAGATGTATTTTTCATTTCTATAGTTATTATTTATATAGTGTAGAAATTAATACTCTTTATATAGTGTTTATTTTGCCATTCTGTATGTGTTTTTTAGGGCCAGTGAGGTGCACTGATTGACACATATGGGAAGTCTATTTCAGAGCATGGGCAGTGTCTGGGTTATGAACCTGTCCCTCTAGCACGTTCTGTTGATTGTGGTAATGAGGTTGAGGTCTCTGGAGCATGTGATGCGGAGGAATTAGGATTTCTTTAGATGTGCTGGGTCAGACATGGCTTTGTAAGTCAAGCAGATATTGTCTCTTATTAAAAGATATGAGACAGAGAATAGCTGGAGTTTAGTCTGCCCATGTACGACGTGTTTAAGGCCTAGGATCCTCTTCGTGAGGTTCTTTTGTGGCCTTTCCAGCTGTTGCATGTGTCTAGTGAGGTACATGCCAAATGGGGCATTATACTCGATGATTGGCCTAATGAGGGAAGAGTAGAGAGAGATGATGACCTCTTTCTTCCTGGATGCAAAACCCTTAGTAATGAGATGTGTCACATAGAAGGACTTTCCAACCACAGTAGTAATGTGGTGAGTGAAGAAGAGATTGCTGTTAACCTGTGGCCCCAGATCTTTTATAACACCTTCAGTGTTCAGTGGGCTCCCATCGATGTGGTAATTAGTGGGAACTGAGTTTTTCCCAAAGGGGATGACGATGCATTTTTTTGGCATTAAGCTTAAGGCCATGGTTTCAACACCAGTCATTGATCTCAGTGAGGCTTTTCTGTAGGATGTCTAAATCACTTGAGGAGTTAATAATGGCTTTCATCTTGCAGTCGTCTGCTGACTTGGTCAGCCAGAGGCCCTCCGTGTTGGTCTGGACTTCTGAGAAGTAGATGCCAAACAGGAGAGGACCCAGGACCGATCCCTGTAGGACTCCACTCATGACTGGTCGGCAGTCTGACTTGAAGTTCGCTACTTTCACACTGTGGGCTCTATCTGTGAGTCAATTTGCAACCCACCTAGTGATATAGGGGTTGATGCCTATGATGATGTATTGATACACACACACACACACACACACACACACACACACACACACACACACACACACACACATGCTTTCCATTATCCAAAATTGTTATTTTAGAGTCTGAAAAGTCCCTTCCTCCATTCTCAGACCTTCCTCAGCCTCCTCCTTGTCAGCCCCGACATTTTCCTTTAGTTCTTCAGGATCTGGTGGTGCAGAGAGCCATCCAGCCTGTTACCTTGTCTCAGCAGGGATTAGGTTTGTATTCTTGGATGTTTCTGGTTCCCAGGAGGTCATGGAGGCCCATTCAAGACTTGTCATTTCTTGACACCTTTCTCAAGTTTCCCTCTTTCATAATGTTGTCTCTTCAGACACTTCTTCCCACTGTTGCTTCCTAAAGTTTTTCTGGTATCCTGGATTTGAAAGATGCTTACCTCCACATTCCTATTCACCCTCTCTTCGGGAAGTTTTGATGGTTCTCCGTTTCTTTCTGTCATTATTAGTTCTCTGTTTTGCCTTTTGCTCTTTCTACAGCTTCAAGAGTCTTTATCAAATCATTACTCCCTTCTGCAGACTTCAGGGAATTCAAATTTTCCCTTACTTGGATGACCTTTTGATTCAACCCCCCTCTCAGCAGCCCTTGCTTCAGGATCTACACTTCATTATGCTTCTTAACTCAGTGTGGGGTTCACCCTCAATCTCAAAAAGACTGTGCTGGCTCCTTCTCAGGATCAAGTGTTCCTGGATTGCAGGATTCAGACCATTCCAGTGTTGGCTAGCCTCTTACCTCATGAGGTCCTGTCTTCGACTGTTATTCCCAGTCCCCTCTACCTCTTCCTGTCCTTATAGTTTCACAGGTTCATAGGAGGTTAGTAGTAGGGCCTTTACAAGCCTAGCCATCTTATAATCATGTTCTTTAACTGACCTGGGTTAGATGGTCATTATTCACAGAGCGAGTCTGTGATCAGCACCGACCGCCCCTGACCATGAGGGGCATGGGTGCCACCTCTGGCATGAATTTATAGTCTTCTATCTAATTGTCTAGGTTGTACTTAAATAGGGTTATTGAGTAGCTCTGCTTCATGTGGATTGGGAGTTTATTCCAGAGGAGTGGCAATCACTGGGAAATATATCTGTCTCTCCAGCATGTTGTGTTAATGTCACAGGCTAGGTTGAGACCCCTGGAGTGAGTGACTCTTGTGCCATTTGACTTGCAGATGTGCAGCATTTCCATTAGGGTTGAGTCAGAGACTGCTCTGTAGGCCAGGCACACGTTGCCTCCCAGCAGCCTGTAAGATACAGAGTACAGTGATAGGGCTTTCAGTCTTTCCATGTAGGTTATATTTTAGAGGTCCTAAATTTTCTTGGTGAGAAACCTCTGTGGTCTCACCAGCTGCTGCAGGTGTCTGGTAAGGTTCATGCAAAAGGGAGCATCGTACTATATTAGTGGTCTGATGAGGGTTGAGTACAGAGGAGTTGTAACATCCTTAGTCTTGGATGCGATGACTCACTTATGAGATGTGCAGTGTAGAAGGCTTTCCTTACAACTGTAGACACATGGTGATCAAAATTTTGATTGCTATCAGTCTGTGTTCCCAAATCTTGCACCACTGGGTGTGAGCTTTGGGGGGGGGGGTGCTGTCAATATTGTAATTTGCAATTTGCAGGGATTTCCTCTTTGCCAAAGGGGAAAATAATGCACTTTTTTGCATTTAGTTTTAGTCCGTGGCTTTGGCACCAATCATTTGTTTATGTTAGTCCCTTTTGTAATATGTTAACATTGTTTGGGAACTCAATGATTGCACCCAGTTTGCAATCATCACCAAACTTGGTAAGCCAAAAGTCAACTACTTTCATCTAGACTTCTAAGAAATAGATTACAAACAGTAGATGGCCCAGTACAGATCCTTGTGGTACACCACTCGTAACTGGATTACTGGTAGAGGTGGAATCCCAGACTTTGATATTATGCATTCTGTTGGTGAGCCAGCTGGCTACCCATCTAGTGATGTATGGGTTAATCCCCAGTTTTTAATTTCTCCAAGTCTTTTGGGTTTTTAATACCAAAATGGCCCTCTTCAAAAGGAATCTTGACAATTGGAAGGGAGATAGGAAATTCTCCCCGGGAATCCCGTCCGTTGCCCTAACAGGGGTCCAGGGAAGTAAACATTGTGGGTATAAGCAACCAGGGAATTTTTATGGCTAGGCTTGTATAGGCCCTAGGACCGATAGCCTAGAACCAACCTATGAACCTATGTACGTAAGACACTGTAATCACTAGGTGTGTTGATTTCAATGATCAATCCCCAGCTGGGAGAGTTTCTCAATGATACCTGAAGGGGAGACTGTAAGGGAATTTCTTCCAAGCTCTGAGGTATATGGCATCCACCATTCCCATAGTTCCCTTTACCATTCTCCATATGAAGAAATGTCAATGATATCTCAATACTGTTTAGTTCCATCACTGCCACCCTCTGGAGTGTCCAGTCCCTCTCTCACCTCCAGCTCTGCTTGTGGATTCGCCAGATTTCCCTGAATGCAGATCTGCCTTTTCAGGTTTCTCTTCCTACTCAGGAGCTGTACACATATGTTTCTAATTGAGATTGGGAAGCCTTCTATGGCAACCTCAAAGTCCAGAGTCTTTAGTCTTATCAGCAACTGCCAGGCCATCAAGGAGATGAGGGCTCTACTTCTAAGCTCTCCAGGCCTTTCACTCCCTTTGGGTTTTGGGTCCTCTAAAAGCTTTTTAACACAATACCACAGTCATGTGGTACATCAACAAACAAGGGGCACATAAATCTTACATTCTTTGCAGGTTGGCTCTTCAGGCTTTGGATTTTGCAGCTGCCTTCACTTGGTTCTTCAGGTGGTCTACATTTCTTCAGAGCACAGCCTTGTGGCAGATTCTTTGAGCAGGTCCAGGAAAAATCCTCACTAATGGATGCTTCACATGGAGGTGGTTCTGAACATTGCACATTAGTAGGGTACTCCTTAAGTAGATCTTTTTGCCTCTCTTCTGAGCAGACACCTTCCCCAGTTCTGTTCAAGAGTGCCAAATCCACTAGCTTGGAAAAATAGATGCCAGGACTTGAAAGGGATGTTTCTGTATGTTTATCCCCCTCTTCTGCTACTACCAAAGTTCCTGTACAAAGCCATATGGGACAGGCCCAAAATCTTGCTGGTGACTCTTTTTTTGGCATAGACAGTACTGATTCACCCTTATATATCATCTGGACAGGGGCAATTATCACAAGTACTCACAGGATGGATCTTCTCACACAAGATAAGGGATCTCTCATTCACACTCAATTGCTCACCCTTCAATTGATGCTTTGGGGTGAGTCCTTTTAGATATCAGTTTTCTGAGGATGTGTTTTGGGTTTTGCAATAGGCCAGAAAAGCAACTATTAAAAACTGTACGTGATTAAATGAAAGAGATTTTCTGTTTAGTGTCTCAAGTATGACCTGAGCCCTTTCTCTGTGGGTATTCCTATGGTCCTTTCTTATTTGCGTGAGCTGCTCAGTTCTGGTGTGACATGTTCACCTGTTAAAGTCCAGCCACTTCCACTTGTCTACCACTGAAACCACCACTGGCTTCTATAGTTTTGAAGTGAAACATTTTCTGAAAGGCATTCCTCATTTTCAGCCTCCAAGAAAGCCTATTCCTCCTTTTTGGGAACTTAATTTTGTTCTTGAGAAATTGACTCTGTCCCCTTTTGAACCTGAAGTTTCCTCTTCACTACAACATTGTACTTGGAAGACTGTATTGTCTGTGTCTCTTACTGCTGCCAAGAGGGTCTCCGAACTTCAAGCACTCATACCAATTCAACCTTTTGTATTTTATTTTGATTTTTCACATACCAATCCTTATGTCATGTACAAGGTGTTCAAACTATCATCAAACATTACAAGTTGGATGCCATTTCTAGGGCCAGGGTGGTTTTTCTCAGGCCATCTTTCTTGGGTTTTTGGGGAGGGTCTCTTCTGTGCCTTCTTACTCCCATACTTTTCAAGAGTGAAGAATAGTACAACAGTGATAAGGAAGAATGTGCTACAGTTGTGTAAGATTTCACCATAACAGTAGATGCCCTACTTACTTTTTCCGTATTCTGTCGCTTTCTTTCTGACTGACGGTTCTTTTTTACTACCCTTTCTATTTTCTCTTCTCTTCCTGGATGTAAATGTTATTGCTTTCCTCTGGGGTTGCTCTGTTTTTTCTGAGGCACTTAAATTTCTGAGGATTAGGTGCCCATACTTCACACGTGTACCTTATGCCTTGAATATAGGACATATATCTAATGTACGGCCCCTGAAAGATATAAAGGCTTTGCAATGATGGCCAGACATTTGGGTATTCTTGGCATGATATCTCAACAGTCTAGAATACTGCAACAGTGAGAAGAAAGACATCTGCTGTTATGGTAAGATCTTACACCATTGTACATTCTCAACATGTCTGCCAAGATTCACCTCAAGTGAATTCTTTGGCATCACTGTCTTGAACACATATGTTGGTTAGGACTGGTGACCTGCTCATAATTCTGTATGTAATGGTTTAACATCATACTTATATTTATTGCTCAATATTAATTAATTAAAAATGCTTGTAACAGAAAATAGGGCTTATGGTAGTGTCTTTACAGTATACAATACACAAGTAGATAGTGCTTTATTATTTTTATTCTGCATTTTCTAATAAATCTACAAGATGCTTGTCACCTTTGCCTGGTGACTGGGTGGCACAATAGTGCAGTGGTAAGTGCTGTTGGTGCGAAGCTCTAGGATCTGATGATTGATTGATTGATCCTGATCACCAGTTACTCTTTGTGAAGTCTCTATGCAGTCTTCATGTCAATGCGGTTTCCACCCAGACATATGCTATGTAGGACAACTGATCATTGTTCCTTTATACATGAAAATTATAATATTGATATTTATTAACTAGGTGGACACACAGTCCTTTTTCAGGGACAGCCTTGGGACAAAGTCTGGTTAAGTGACTTGCTCATGGTCACAAAGGAGGCAAATAGGTTCATAGGTTCATAGGTAGGTACTAGGCTATCTGCCTGAGGGCATTTATAAGCCTATCCAGAGTGTGTCGGCTTTAGCCATCCCATTGATTAATTAACTGATCCTCTGCCAAGCAGAGCCAATGAAGTGATCCCAGGGGTGTATTTTCTGTTACTCATCCACTCGTCAAGGTTTCTCATGAAGAGTGTTAGTGAGGGGCTCTGCCTGATGTAATTTGGAATTTTCTTCCAAAGCATGGGGAATCTCTGTGACATGAATCTATCCCTCCAGCATGTTCTATTTATTGTTATGGTGAGGTTTAGCTCACTAGAGCACGTGGCTTGCAGTGACTTGGATTTCTTTAGGTGGAGCATGTCCATCAATTCTGAGTTGGACATGGCTTTGTAAGTCAGGCATAGATCACCTCTGAGTAAGCTATATGCCACTGAGTACAGCCAGAGTTTTTTCAGTCGGGCTGCATAGGACATATGTTTGAGACCGGTAATCCTCTTGGTGAGGTACTTTTGTGATCTTTCCAGCTGTTGGAAGTGTCTTGTGAGGTACATCCCAAATGGGGCATTGTACTCGATGATGGGTCTAATGAGTGACATGTAGAGGGGCACTATAACCTCTTTATTTCTAGATGTGAACCCTTTAGTAATTAGATGGGCCACATAGAAGGGTTTCCTAACTACTTTTGCAATATGATTGTCAAAGGAGAGATTACTATCTACCTGGGTCCTCAGATCTCTTATTACCTCTTCTGTATTAAGGGGGCTGCCACCTATGTGGTAATTCGTGGGTGTTTTGTTTTTCCAAATGGGATGACTATGCATTTTTTGGCATTTAGCTTGAGGCCATGACTTTGACACCAGGTGTCCATCTCAGTAAGGCCCTTTTGGAGGATGTCCGTGTCAGCCGGAGAGTCAATTATGGCTCTCAGTTTGCAGTCATTGGCGAACTTGGTTAGCTATAGTCCTCCTGTGTTTGCTTGTACTTCTGAGAAGTACATGCCGAACAGTAGGGGCACCACTTGTGACTGGTTAAGAGTCGGACCTGGAACCTGCTATTCTTACCGTGTGAGTTCTGTCTGTAAGCCAGTTGGCAACCCTTCTCATGATGTAGGGGTTTATGTTGAGGCTGGTGAGTTTTTCTGTAATACCCGAGTGGGGAATGGTGTCAAAAGCCTTGGCAAAGTCAAGGTCAGCTGTGTGAACCACCGTTCCCTCATCTATGGCCTTGGTGACTGTCTCGAAGAAGTCAACCAGGTTTAGTATGCATGATCTGCCCTTAACAAAGTCAAACTGGGTCAGGTCAAGTGTTTGGAGGTTCCCAATGTCTTTGTTAATGAGTTCCATGATGATGCACTCCATAGTCTTGCAGACCAGGCTAGTCAGGCTTATGGGGCGATAGTTACCAGGGATAGTTGTGGCCCCTCCTTTGTGGAGAGGAATAACTATTGCTGTGCTCCATTCTATGGGCATGTAGCCTGTGGAGAGGCTGAGGTTGAACAGCGTGTTTTGGTGGGGGGTTAGTTCGTTCTTTAGTTCGTGCAAGACGCAGCCTGGGACACCATCTGGTCCCATTGATGCTTTGTTTTTGGCTTTTGAAAAGGCTGTTTTCACCTGTGGGTCTGTGATTTTTGGGACACTACACTTTTCCGGTATTGTTGTGGACCCTTTTGGAGGTGAGAGGGGGTGAACTTTGCACTGAATCTATCTGCCAGGATGTTGGCAATATCAGTAGGTTTAGTATATTTTGTGCTATTTTGCACTAGTTCAGTGCATATCTGCGAGTTACCACTTAGATTCTTAACATAGCTAAAGAAGGCTTTGTGGTTGTCTTTCGAAGTTAGCCTTGGATGATTTCATGAAGGATCTCAGTTTCTTAATGATACTGATCAGGGATGTCTTTCCTTCTTGGGATTTGCTTTTTTTCTGAACTAGTTTCCTCCTTCTGTTGTATAGCCTGTTTATTGCAGGGGTCCACCAAACTGGTTTCCTTCTCTTAGAGGAGTGAGTCATGGTTTTACTAGTGATGGCACGATCCATGCATCCTTGTAGGTGCTCAGAGAGTGCATTTGCAAAGGTTTCTACATCTTGGGCAGCATCATCCTTTTGCATGGGGGCTGTGAAACTTACCACCTCTGTCTTAAGTAAGGTGAAGTTTGCTTTAGAAAAGTTTTTTATTGTGGTTTCCTTAGTTGGGGGTGGTGGTGGGGTGTGGACATCCAGAGTGATTAGTTTATGGTCTGATCTAACCAGTGACGGGTTGACCTCCGGTGTGGAACACCTGTTGCCCATGTTGGTGATGACCAGGTCCAATATGTTTTCACCTCTGGTAGGGGAGTTTACCAGCTGATCCAGGGCATTTGAGTTGATGAATTCCAGGAAGCGCTGGGCCTGGGAGTAGTTTTCCCAGTGAATGGTAGGGTAATTGAAATTGCCCAATATCAGGGTGTTTGGTAGGACCTTCGTGTTTTCCAGTGTCTCCAGAAAAGTGGAGTGGTGGTCCTGGGTCATGGAGGGTGATCTGTAACAGGCCACAATTTGCATTGCAGATTTGCCCAATGTTAGTTGCACATGGATGATCTCAGAGGTATCATGCTGCCCCTCTAACCTGGAGGTGTAGGTATCCTTGATGAATATGGATACACCCCCCTCATTTTGCGTTTCGGTCCATGTTCTGTGGTCGAAACGTGTGGTATGAGTTGTAGCCTGGTAGTGCTGGGTGCTCTCTGGAGCCTTGAACCAGGTTTCAGTTACTGCACAGATGTCGACGTTCTCCATACTGAGGAGTGCTTCGAGCGCATGCATTTTGAGATTTAAACTCCTGGCATTGAGTAGCATAACCCTCAGTTTTTTGTTAATTGTGCTATTTACGGAGGTGGGTTTGACTTTTGAGCCTTGCCTAAAAAGGCACTATGGGGGCAGCAGGAGCCTTAGCCAGTATTCAAAAGCCTAGGGGTGACAGGTGCAAGCTGTCTCTTGCGAAGCAACGCGGATTGTCGAGCATGTTGTCCCAGGCTGACAGACACTGGATCCCCTTTGAATGACACCAGAAGCTTAGCCAATTGTTGAAATTGATCATTTTTTTTCTTTATACTGAGGTATCATTCTTGGTGAGGGCACGATGCTACACATGGTCAGGGTCATACCAGCCTGGGCTACATGATCAGAGAGCTCTTCCATGTCTCTTTTCATGTAGTCCAGGGAGGTACGTCTCAGGTCATTCACACCAACATGAACAATGACAGAGTCTTATTTGTACTTATTCTGGAGTGACCTGAGTGCTTGTGTTATGTGGCAGATTCTGGCTCCCAACAGGCAGCTAACAGTAACCTTCTGCTTGTCCAGCCTAGTGAGTGGGATGTCAGTGTGCCTGACTATAGAATCACCTATTACTAGTGTGTTAGGTATGTTATTTCACCTTAAGGGCTGCAATTGTGCGGCACACTGATTTTGTGTTTTATGTTTTGTCTGGTTTGTGATGGGAAGTGCAGGTTGTTTGGGTGTCTGCTTTGGAGGTCTCTGATGCTTTTGCAGGTTTTTATTTAGAGCCTCCGAGTATGATTTTGTGTATTTATGTGTATTTTTTTCCAGTGCTGTTTTAGTAGGTCTGTGTGCAGCTGGAGTTGTGGAGCAAGTGTTAACCTTCTCCTCTTGACTGTCTGTTCCAGTCTTGGATGGAGACAGCTTAGTTTCCAGTTTGGCTGTATAATTGCATCTCTCACATATGTTAGTGTTTTGTGGTAGGAGGAGAGGGTTGTCTGTGTACATGAGGCAGTTGTAACATTGCCTCAGGATACCCAGATTCACCAGCTGGACTGGAGAATGCACATGAAGTTGCCCTTTGGTCATGCCTGAATAGTAGGGTGAGCTGCTTAGTCGCTTGGTTGGTGAGGGGTGAATAAAGAGCCTTGCCCTGCTGGGCAATCAGTGTCAGGGTATATTAGTGCTTGCTGTTAGGTCTGAGCAAGTGCTGGGCTGTAGTATGCTTTTTGAGTGCTTAGGTTG
>NC_056729.1:1692922109-1692932109 GCF_019279795.1 Protopterus annectens | reverse complement strand
GGCATATTACAGCCCTATTAAGAAACACTCTCCTTACACACAAGCAATCTCTCACACACACACACACACACACACACACACACACACACACACACACACACACACACACACACACACGTGCATATGCACTTCCAATCTGAAAACCAAAACTCATGCTCTGCCATCGAAAAAAAAGGGACCCACAATGTGTGTGTGTGTGTGTGTGTGTGTGTGTGTGTGTGTGTGCATGCATATGTGTGTGTGTGTGTGTGTGTGTGTGTGTGCGTGTGTGTGTGTGTGTGTGTGTGTGTGTGTGTGTGTGTGTGTTGAATATCAACACAATGCTATTATTACAAAATATTATCACTGCATCTGCAGACCATCAGCCATTTGGATAACTTGAATCTGCATAGTAGATTCCTTACAGTGTTTAAAGCACTCTTCATCTGCCTAGTAATTTAAAAGTAGAAACTAACCCCTGACTGACTAGCAATATCAAAAACGAGATGATTCTAGCAGGTACATTTACTTTCTATTCAGCTTGTTCACCTGTTGTACTGTTAAGGCAGGTGCAGCTGATTTCTTTATGAACAAGAACTGTTAAAGGCTCTAAGCAGGAAAGCCTCCTTGGTTTGATGATTTGTATCGTACCAATAAGCATTCATATTTTACCCCATTCTGTACATGATCATTGTCTCTTGTTTGCCATATGTACCTCCTGTTTCAGTGTGGTCTCTCTCTCTCTCTCTCTCTCTCTCTCCTTCTTCTAAGTATACTATACATTTTGTTTATTAATTGGGTGACTTGATTGGTCACAAAACCCTTTTCAGCCATGATTATTGCAACCAGGCACTGTAGTATAAAATTCACATATTCTGCATTAGTACAGAAGGAACAGATGGCAATCATCATACAATAATACAGAGTAAGAATTTACAAGTAAGCACTTTACTTAACAAATGGTACAAAAGTTACTCAGTAGTATTACAAAGCTGTGAAATTAGAATGGAAAATACATTGTTCTGTAATAGCAGTCAGAAATGTCAAAGCACTTAAATATTTATCAAGGTAGAGTGTTAGAAACATAAAGAAAATAATGACAATACATAGGAGATATGATGATTCTGAAATAAGAATTAGAGATTAGAAAGCAAAACTTAATTTGTTAAAGAGAAACATATGTACAGTTATGGGCAGAGAACTGTATATGTAAGAATAATAACTTAAATTTGGGGTTAGGATAAAGAGTACATGAGAAGGGTTGCCAAATTTCAAATATCCAAAGTGGAACATTTTGTATGAACACATTGAGCCTAGCAGAGGAGGGGCACTGACCACAACTCTGATCTGTGATATATAACAATAAGCATCCTGTTTTTGCTTATTCTTACTAGTTATTGCTTATTCTAGCCATTTTAGCACTTTTTTATTGTCTGCTGCATACTTTTTACTGTATTTTATTGCTATAAACTAATCTGCATGGTTGTACTAAAACTGTCTGCCCAGGGCCTGTTAAATCACATTTGTTACTGCCACACTGTTTGTAAAGCTTTTTAGCTAGTTACTGTCACACTATTTGTAAAGCTTTTTTAGCTAGTTTCACTGTGTGAAAGGTATTAACTGGAAATTTTCTCCATTTGTTAAGCATCTGTTTGTTCTGATTATGAGTGTATTATATAACTGATTTGTTTACAGTTAAATGCATTCTCTATAGTCTCCTTCCTCCTTTATCTGTTTAAAACTTTCATTTAGTGGCTCACTGCTGTTTTTCTGCTATGATAAACATTTCTGTAGTGTTTTCTGCCTAAAATAGTGTAGGTAGTAGCTGTAGCACAGCCCAGTTCAGGTTTGCTGTCTCTGGGGCCTGGTTGTTTGCAGTATTTGTTTGTTCAGAATGCATGCTCTAGGCTATCTTGGCTTAGCAGAAGCCTTTCTTCACTTTAGTGAGAGTAATTGTTATTGATTGGCTACTGGCTGGTAAAGGTTGGCTGGTCTAGGGCTTGGAGTAAGCACTCATTGGTTCTTTTCAGCTTTTTAAAGTTGTTTCAGGTTGTACCTTCTGGTATTTTAGCCCTACCTTTGAGAGGATTTCTGTCTATACACATTGAGCTGAGCAGAGGAGGGACACTGACTACAACTCTGATCTGTGATATATAACAATAAGTATCCTGTTTTCTGCTCATCTTTACTAGTTATTGCTTATTCTAGCCATTTATAGCACTTTTTTATTGTCTGCTGCATACTTTTTACTGTATTTTATTGCTACAAACTAATCTGCATGGTTGTACTAAAACCGTCTGCCTAGGGCCTGTTAAATCACATTTGTTACTGTCACACTGTTTGTAAAACTTTTTAGCTAGTTACTGTCACACTGTTTGCAAAACTTTTTTAGCTAGTTTCACTGTGTAGAAGGTATTAACTGGAAATATTCTACATTTGTTAAGCATCTGTTTGGTTTTTTTTTCTGATTTCCTGCAAAGGAGTGTATCATACAACTGATTTGTTTGCAGTTAAAAGCATTCTCTAGTCTTCTTGCTCCCTTATCTGTTCCAAACTTTCATTTAGTGGTTCACTGCTGTTTTTCTGCTGTGATAAACATTTATGCAGTGTTTTCTGCCTAAGATAGTGTAGCTAGTAGCTGTAAAATAGTTTCCCACCCTACCCTCCATATTGGTGTCTTGTTCTTATACTTGGTGGCTTTGCAGTTGCCCGCCCATACTGTAAATTTGATCTTGGACACTCCTCCCAGTCTAGTGTCATTAGCTCATTCTATCTAATACAGAGAGAATGTTTTAGAAGGCCAACCCCCTTAGGTTTCTTAATCTTGAATTAACTTCTGTTCCTCCTTTCTCCCTTTCCACTTAACTTTATTCAGCAGCTTCCTGATTATACAGTATATGTGTTTCCTTCTCCAACTCTGTTACTTCATCTTGTGTTTTTTCTGCTACTTGTTCTCTAAAGTGTTACATTTTAAGTGTTATTTAAGCTCTGTGGATCCAGTTTTGGTGTCATGCAAACTACAAGAGCAATAGGAAGGAGAAAAAGATACTCTAAGTGCCTCTATTTTGATTTTTTCATACTTTACTGCTCTCAGCACATTTTTTTTAATTTATCTGCATTTATTTAAACTGTGTTTGACTTAATATTGCTACACACTTAAGTGTGCTAGCTTGTACTGCATTTAAAGTGTTTTTGCTACTGTTTTATCTACTTTTCTGCAAATAAATAAATAAATAAAAATAAACAAACAAAACAAAAAGTTCTAAGCTTCTTTCCTGCCTTTTCTGTAACTAGTCCAGTCCAGATACAGATTTGCTGTATCCAGAACTCTTTTGTAAGTTTCTGAGCCCCCTAGACCTTTCTGTGTTGGAAGGACGCCTTCTAGCTTATCAGTGGGAGTGGTAAGCACTAGGTAGCCTATCTACCACAGGAAGAGTGGTTTCTGGCCCAGAAATTATAGTTTATTGGCTGTTTGGGCAGTTTTCCACTCCTTTCAACTTTCCGGTTTAAAAGCCTGGGTTTCTGCTTGTTTAAGCTCTGTGGATCCAGTTTTGGCATCCTATAGACTATAAAAGCAACAGGAAGGAGCGAGCGATACTCTAAGTGCCTCCATTTTGATATTTCATAATTTACTGCTCTCTGCACTTGTTTTTTGTTATTTTTAATTTATCTGCATTTATTTAAATGGTATTTGCCTTAATATTGCTACACACTCAATTGTGCTAGCTCGTACTGCATTTAAAGTGTTTTTGTTACAGTTGTAACTGCTTTTCTGCAACTCCCCCCCCCACAAAAAAAGTACTTAGCTTGTTTCCCGCCTTTCCTATAACTAGTCTAGTCTAGATACAGATTTGCTGTATCCAGGACTGTTTGTAAACTTCTGAGCCCCCAAGCCTCTCTGTGTTGGAGGGAAGCCTTCTAGCTTATCAGTGGGAGTGATAAGCGTTAGGCAGCCTATCTACCACAAGAGGAGCAGTTTCTGGTCCATCAATTGTAGTTTGCCTTTTGGGCAGTTTTCCAAACCTTTTCAACTTTCTGGTTTAAAAGCCCATGTTTGCATGGGTTTGTGCTTGTTTAAGGTCTGCAGATCCAGTTTTTGCATCCTGCAGACTACAAGAGCAACAGGAAGGAGAAAGAGATAGTCCAGGTGTCTCCATTTTGATGTTTTCATAATTTACTGCTCTCTGAACTTGTTTATTGTCATTTTTAATTTATCTGCATTTATTTAAACTGTATTTGTCTTAATATTGCTACACACTCAAGTGTGCTAGCTTGTAGTGCATTTAAAGTGTTTTTGCTACTGTTTTAACTGCTGTTCTGTAAAAAAAAAAAAAAAAAAAAACAGTTCTAAGCTTGTTTCCCACCTTTCCTGTAACTAGTCTAGTCCAGATACATATTTGCTGTATCCAGGACTGTTTTGTACGTTTCTGAGTCCCCCAGACCTTTCTGTGTTGGAGGGAAGCCTTCTAGCTTATCAGTGGGAGTGGTAAGCACTTGATAGCCTATCTACCACAAGAGGAGTGGTTTTTGGTCCAGAAATTGTAGTTTATTGGCCGTTTGGGCAGTTTTTCTATCCCATTCAACTTTCTGGTTTAAAAGCCTGCATTTGCATGGGTTTGAGCACCGTGCAGCGGCACTCAGCTGAGGTAAACTATTACCGGTGCCAGAAAGTCTGCTCTTCAATTTTTCCCATTAGAATGTGCTTGTTCTTTTACTTCTTTCACTTCAATTAATTTAATCGGCTAGCACTTTAAGAGGCTTTTATAGCATTTATTGTTGCACACTTAGGTGCTATCAGCACTAGCTGTTCCTACACAGTAACAGCACCAGTACTTATTAGTTATGACCACCCCTTCTGGTATGATTATAGGGCAATTTCCTGTGCTTTCTCCTGCTAACCTGATGCACTTGGGCATTCTGAGAAAGTGTGCCAACTGTCTAATGTACACAGACAACCCTCTCCTCTTACCTCCCAACACTCATACATGTGAGAGATGCACTTATATCACCAAACTGGAAGCAGTGCATGCTCCAACCAAGATCCGGCTAGCTGGTCAAGAGTTGAAGGTCAACACCTGCAACTCACTAAATAGAACACACAGCCCTCTAAAAACACCAACCATCACAACCCACACATAAAAATTTATCCAAACAACAAAGACCCGTGGGACAGAAACACACTTGACTACCACAATACAACACCAACCTCAGAACACATAGCTCACCACCACCACAGTGTGCCCCTCAACCTAAGCCCTTAAGGCAAAACACTTTGCCCAATGATAGGAGACTCATTTGTGAGGCATACTGATGTCCCACTCACTAGGTTGAACAAGGACAAGGTGACAGTCAGTGGTCTATCAGGTGCCAGGATCCGCCACATAACATATGGACTCAGGTCACTCCACAACAAGTACAAATATGACTCAGTCATTGTCCATGTGGGCGTGAATGACCAGAGATATACCTCCCTGGACTACATGAAAAGAGATGTAATGGACCCAGAGACTCCTCATACTCTGGAATAGACTGCCCATACATGTCAAGCAGAGCGCCTCCTTGGCCCTCTTCAAAAGGAACCTTGATGTTTGGATGGCAGATAGGAAATTCACCCAGGGGTCCTGGGAAGTAAATACTGTGGGAAGAAATATCCAGGGAATTGTTATGGCTAGGCTTGTATAGGCCCTAGGGCCGATACCCTAGTATCAACCTATGAACCTATGAACTCTCGGATTATGTGGCCCAGGCAGGTATGACCCTGGCCCTGAGCAGTATTCTACAATCACCCAGAATTATACCACAGTATAAGCAGAAAATGATTGACTTCAACAATTGGCTAAATTTCTGGTGTCATTCTAAGGGGATCCAGTATCTGTCTGCCTGGGATGACATGATCGACAGACCTTGATGCTTTGCCAGAGACAGCCTGCATCTGTCACCCCTGGGATTCCAGGTACTGGCTAAGGTTCTTGCCACCCCTATAGTGCCTTTTTTAGGCAGTGTTCCAAAGATCAAAATTCCACCGGAACAGCTACAAACAAATGGAATCTGAGGGTCATGCTGCTCAATGCTAGAAGTCTAAATCTCAAAATGCACTTGCATGAAACTCTCCTCAAAATGGAGAATGTTGACATCTGTGCTGCAACAGAGACCTGGCTTAAAGATGCAGAAAGCACGCCTGTGCTCCCAGGCTACAACTCATTCCATACCTTTTGGCCCCAGAATACGGCTGGAAGCTCCAAAGGTGGTGGTGTCTCCATATTCTTAAAGAATACGCACACCTCTAGACTGGTAGCTCAGCATAATACATCCGAGATACTTCAGGTACAACTAACACTGGGTAAGATGGCGATACAAGTCATAGCCTGCTACAGAACCACAAACATATCCCTAGACTCTCACTCCAAGTTCCTAAGCACCCTGGAATCTATTAAGGTCCAACCCAATACTCTCATACTGGGTGACTTCAACTACCCTTCCATCAACTGGGAAAACTATTCAAGTACCAATGTACGGGCCCAACACTTTCTGGAATTCATCAATTCCAATGCCTTGGACCAGCTCATTCTGACCCCCACTAGAGGAAGCAACATCCTCGACCCGGTTATCACCAACATGGGAAACTGTTGCACCACACCTATAGTCAATTCCTCCCTGGTTAAATCCGACCACAGACTGATCACCATGGATATCTCCATCTCACCTACACCCCCAGCTAAGGTGACCAGCCTGAAAAACTTCTCTAAAGTCGACTTTGGGCTCCTAAAAACAGAGGTAGCTAACTTCTCAGCACCCATGCCAATGGAAAATAGCTGCATGACTTCCGAATCATACACCAATGCACTCTACAAGCACATACACAAATGCATGGACCTTACCATACCAAATAGAAATAAGACACCCTCCTCAAAAAAAAGATGCCAATCTGGTGGTCCCTAGCCATCAATAAACTCTACAACAGAAGGAAGAAACTGTTGCAGAAAAAAATGAAGTTACAAGACTGTAAAACCTCCCTTATCAGTCTCAACAAAAAGCTGAAATCCCTTATCAAATCCTCTAAAGCCAGCTATGAAGGCAGAATTGTGGCTGACACAAAAACAACCACAAAGCCATCTATAGTTATATCAAAAACATCCAAGGCAATACCCAGATTTGCTCTGAGTTATTGCATAATGGTACCTACTATACCAACCAACAGATATAGCCAACATACAGGCCAACAGCTTCAGTGCCAACTTTACCCCTCTCTCCCATCCCAAGGGCCCTATCACAATACCAGAAGAAAGCCTGGTACCCACCATTTCTGTGGCATGGGTAAAAGCTGCATTGCCCAAAGCCAAGAATGCAGCATCCATTGGGATCTAATAATATCCCTGGCTGCATCCTACATGAGCTACAAAATGAACTGGCACTACATCTGTGTGCCCTGTTCAATCACAGCCTTACCTCAGGCCATGTCTCTAATGAATGGCTCACTGCTACAGTCATCCCGCTCCATAAAGGGGGAGCAGCTACAGACCCTGGGAACTATCGCCCCATTAGCCTGATGAGTTTGGTATGCAAAGCTATGGAGTGCTTCATCATGGACCTACTTAACAAAGATACAGGCAATCTCCAAACTCTTGACCCCACACAGTTTGGCTTTGTCAAGGGGAGATCCTGCGTACTGAACCTGGTTGACTTCTTTGAGGCAGTCACCAAGGCTGTGGATGTGGGTAAGGCAGTATACAGCTTACCTTGACCTGGCCAAAGCCTTTGATACCATTCCCCACTCAGGTATCATTGATAAACTCACCAGACTAGGTATAAATCCTTATATCACTAGGTAGGTTGCAAATTGACTCACAAACAGGACCCAAAGAGTGAAAGTTGCGGATTCCAAGTCAGATTCTCGACCAGTCACAAGTGGAGTCCCACAGGACTTGGTCCTGGGCCCTTTCCTGTTTGGCATCTACTTCTCAGAAGTCCAGGCCAACACAGAAGGACTCTGGTTGACCAAGTTCACTGATGACTGCAAGCTAGGAGTCATTATCAACTTCCCAAGTGATGCAGACATCCTACAACAGGGCCTCTCTGAGACCAGTGACTGGTGTCAGAGCTATGGCCTGAAGCTTAATGCCAAAAAATGCGTTATCATTCCCTATGAAAAAAACTCAGTTCCCACGAATTACCACATTGATGGGAGTCCACTGAACACTGAAAGATAAGAGATCTGGGCACCCAGATAGACAGCAACCTCACATCGACCACCACATTGCCACTGTGGTCAGAAAGTCCTTCTATGTGGCACATCTTATAACCAGTTTCGCATCCAGGAAGAAAGAGGTCATCATCCCTCTCTACTCATCCCTCATTAGACCAGTCATTGAATACAATACCCTGTTTGTCATGTACCTAACCAAACACCTACAACAGCTGGACAGGCCACAAAAGTACCTCACAAAAAGGGTCCTAGGCCTTAAACACATGTCCTACATGGACAGACTCAAGAAACTTCAGCTGTTCTCAGTCTCTTACCGTCTACTTAGAGTTATCTCTGCTTGACTTACAAAGCCATGTCTTACCGAGCCCTACTTGAAATGCTACACCCAAAGAAATCCCAATACCACCACACCACACGCTCCAGAGATCACAACCTCATTACCACAATTAACAGAACATGCTTGAGGGACAGGTTCATCTCCCAAAGACTGCCCATACTCTAGAATAAGCTTCCCATTCATGTCAAGCAGAGCACCTCGCTGGCCCTCTTCAAGAGAAATCTTGATGAGTGGATGGGTAACAGAAAGTTCACCTCAGGGATCACTCCAGTTGCCCTACTGGATAGGGGCACTGTGAACTAACATCAGGGGCATGGTGCCTGAGCAATTTTTTTCGGCTAGGCTTGTAAAGGCTCCAGGGCCATTAGTCTAGTACACAACTATGAACCTATGAACCTATGTGAAATCACGCCCATGACTACTACAAAGGACTAGACTTCACTTTTCTGACAAAAATTAAAGCTTACGATTGTAGAATTTGAGTTGTTTTTGTTGTTTCACATAATATCAAAGTGTTTTACATACAGAATATTTTATGCAATTATTAGAGGAAACCTAGTAATTTTATTTTTGAACTAAAATTTCAGGGCATTTGTCATTATTTACATTTTTTGCTTGTGGGATGCACCTACCCAAACAGGGACTGATTTTGTAAAGAGAAACAGGTCGTAACTGTATAAGTAAGGTGTTAAGAGCAGATCTGTGATAAACTATATTCACTGAATGAGGTTGTAAGGAAAGGTAAAAGAGAGCTTCTAACATGCAGTAGACAGAAAAGGTTAGGAATCACAGGTGGAATAGAATTCCAGATTCCAAGGGCAAGTGTACAAAATGGCCATTTTGTGGTAGACATTAAGAGGTTTTTATAAGGAAGATAAGCTTGATGGGAGAGAGCTGAGAGGGCTGTGCATGCTGTTGACCTAGAGCTTACAGGTAGCAGGAGGATATAAAGGTAGGTTGGGAAGTTTGCACAGAAAAGTAGTAAAACACTATTTTCCAACACAAATCTTCTTAGATCCAGTCCAGTCACCTAGCTTTTAGCTAAAGGAAGATAGTTGCACTGCTTAACATGGGGTTTGGTATAATGGCTAAGGTGTTTACCTTATAAACACAAGGTACAGAATTTGAATATCACTTTAAAAGACAAATTGTCTAGGTTTAAAATGGCCCTAATAAGCAGCTAGCCTAGTTATTACCTATAAAGGTGAAGATTATTCCAGAGGTCTGTGAGGGATTGGGATATAAATCTGTCATTCCTCCATGTTTTATCTGTTGGTGAAGATTTAGGTCCTTGGTTATAATATTGGTAGAGAATTTTTGGACTTGTAGAAATGCAGGAGATCCAGGACAACTTAGTCTCTAATGGTGCATTAAGTGAGACTGAGATCTCCCCTTAAAGTCTGTAAGATACTGAATGAACAGACACAACTTCCAACCTCTCTTGACAACTCAGAGACTTTAGGCCTGTTATCTTTTTGGTT